>NW_023995896.1:0-74966 GCF_015586225.1 Lucilia sericata
CCGAAAAACCAGCCTGTGGACTAATAAATATACTAATATCTACATACATATATCATAGATCACCCAATAGACTAGTCAAAAATGATGAAACTCTGAGAACAAGTTATACTTTTCTAAAGGATTGGTTTGCTCTGAAGATATATCGAAAAAGACTAAGGTTATCTCAGCGCTGTTATAACGTCTCAAAAAGAGACTAACAAACTTTAGGACACGATATCTGGGATCCCAGATGCGAAGAAGAAAATTTGAGGTCAGATTCAGATTCAATACTTTAGAAAAGTGTACTTTGATCTCTAGGTTAAAAATTTGTCGGACTGAGTAATCCGGTGCCTTCAGACTACTCACTATACTAGACAATAGTCTTGTGTTTGGACCAGACAATAGGCAAGCCTATGGACTTCACAATAGAATAGTCCAAATACTAATTCATAGACTAGTTCCAGGACTATTTAATAAAGTAGGCTGTAGTAAAGTCATTAGACTAGTTTATAGACTAGTAAAAAGTACTTTAAACGTCTATTGATGTTGCACTTAAAAGACAATTTTAGAAGTCTTTTATAAAATCGGATAAAAAATTTAAAGTAATTCTATTCCTAAAAAAGTAGCTCTTTCAGGTTTCTTAACAATATGATGAACAAGAATCGTTCGACGGAAATCGTTTGTCCTTTGAAGTTTATGTCAGAATTACAAATTCGAATAATGTTTTGATGGAAATCGTTAGTACTTTGAACTTTGTGTCAGAAGTACAATTTGGAATAATAACTTTTTTAATGAGGAAATAAATTTTTAAAATTTTGCCAATCCTGACAACATAAAATTTGTTTATTTTTGAAACCCCATTAGTATTCCTGACCTAGTGATAAAAATTGTGAAAAAATAAGAATAGTAATGAAAATATCAGATTATTAGTAAAAACACGAATTTTGGTAAGAAATTAAATTTAAGGATTTGAAGAAATTCAATTCATGCGAAGACCTGACAGACTTCGGGACTTATTCTTTCAATCCAACTTTACAAGATTTTTTAATGTTTTCTGGATCTATCTCACGAATGACTTTCCGACGATATTAGACATAAAGATAAGGTGTATTCATATATAGCTTCCGAAACTATGATTATAACTTTGTGAAAAGATACATATCTCGATCTTGAAAGAAGATATAACAGAGGTTAAACCTATAGTTTAAAGTCGACAGATTGGACTTTCTGACGACATAAAAAATCTTATAAATATAGATGTCTTCGCGCTGTTATAAAGTCTCAAATATGGTAAGAGATGGGGGTTTTGCAATGTTTTTGTTGACATGATATCTAGAAAATCTGATATCATGGGGAAATTCTGATGCCATATTCGGATTCAGCATTACTCAACACTTTAGACTTTATACAAGTCTATAACATTGTTGCATAAACTTGAGTACAATACTCAACAAAAAGTATAGCAATATAAGCATAGTCCCTGGATTACAAATACATAGTTTATATGTCAAAGAAAGGCCTTATTTCGCGAAGCCGATGCTCGAAATACTACACTTTTGGACAACCGAAGACCGGATGATCAAGACACTTTTCTAAGGGAATATACACTAGGATCCTTTCTGATGTGTCGTAACGTTCATGGGCATATGCTGACTAGTATTTCGAAAACCCAAAATTAATAAGTGTCAAAAAAACGCTAAAATTTACTAGAGTCAGTTCTTTATTTCCACCAAATATTATACAAGTTTTTAAAATATCTAAAACATTAGCAATCAAATTTATATCTACACTTAGTGCGCATTAAAAATCTGTCCAAATAATCATTGACACACCACTAATTCTATTCGTAATTGTTTATGACTTTTTAATAGAATCTTTTTTAATATTAATGCCACAAAAATGTACCAATGCTGCGCATTTTATTTTTATGTCAACAAAATCTATATTTAAAACAATTCCACACAATGCAATTTTATTTTTGGATACTATACACATCAGTCACACACTAGCTCGACACTTTGAAGAGGTAAAAAAGGGGGTGTATGGGTGTTAGTTAATAAATGAAACAAACGATGGAGGTGCATTAAGAAAACAACAAAACGTAAATGAAAAACCATAAAAACACAGACGTGGCAAGTGAGTACACAGGAATGTGCAAAAATGGCTATGAATAGGTGTGCCACACCATAAACCATAAAAAATCTATAAAAATCTAAATAAGAGCCAACACAAGTGCCGTTAACAGTCTCCCACTAGCAAACCAAAGTGGTCATCAACAAATTTTGCTCCAATGCTATAAAAGTACAATATTATTTTAAAGATGTGAGAGTATTCAACAAATATCGGAGCGAGCATTTCTCACAATCGTTTCGATCCAATTGCCTGCTTGCCTGTCGGTCGGTCGCTCGATCGTTTAGCCAGCTTAGAATGAGTATGAAGGCAAGCAAAAAAAGTATACAATTGTGTAGGTGTATTATTTTTGGGGAATTTATTTATAAAAACACCTCAAAAGCAAATCACGCGCCTCGACATCATTCAACATTCAACACAAGTGAACATTGAACAATTTTATTATTGAAACAATATATAAAATAAAAACATTCACATGTTTTTTATATTTCGATTGCAGGCTATGTGTTTTTGTTGTTTGTGGGTTGAGGGTGGGAGAGTTCAGTTTTAGTATATATATTTTCCTATTCAACGTCGTCGTTGTTGTCTTCTTGCTGCCGTTTGTTTTTTTTTTCACTTCGTATTTTTAAAGGCTGACGTCTCACACTGCATGTGATCGTTGGAATTTATTGAATTTTTTTCTTCTTAAATAATTTTGGCCCTCACTTGAGTTTAATAGATTAGGGAATTGTATGAAAATATATACTGTGAAAATCTTTAGTATCGCGTCATATGTCTGCTTATGGTATACAAATTGTATTGTTTTCGATTTTTTTTTTTTTTTGCACAATTCAAAAAGTTTTGTATATTTTTCTATAGCTTGCACTAACATTGATAATGAAATATTGTTGAAAACAATTAAGTAGATCTGGAACAACTTCTAGAACTAGATCGATTAAGACCTTATTAAATTCATAACTTGTATCGATTAAGATAGATTTTATGATTTTTGTTTGATTTTTGAAATTAACTTTGAAGTTGCACCCTTAAAAATCTCCTACATCCTAGCTTAAAGTATACTAATCGGCTCAGAATCACTTTCTGAGTCTATGTTCATCTGTCCGATCATCTGTCTGTCCGTCTGTGTGTCTATGCAAACATTGTGGGCTCGCTACAGATAGCAATTTTCAAGATAATTTCATGAAATTTGGCACATACTTTTGACCCAAGAAAGAAGCCTATTAAAAATGGTTAAATTCAGTCCATTATTTCGCCATGCCCCTATACAACCGTAGCCCCTGGAGCTCATAAATATATTAAATGTTCTTGTATCTCTCCAAAAATCGGCAAAAGCCTAAATGATACTGCCAATATTCGTAATGATCGGGACTCATTTGACCCTAGTCCTCATACAAAGAAGTTCCCTTCAGATTTTATAAGAATATAGCATATTAATCTACAGCCCCTAATGACCCATCTTTTAGGAAACCTTTTTTTTTTTTGTCAAGAAATTATTAAAATTTTTCTGAATTAAGATTAAAATCGAATTAATGTATAGTCTGGCAAGGCTTGCATGTTTGTGCTGATGTTTGTAGCGCTCAATAATATTGGTCCTATACCCACCTTAAAGTATACCAATCGGTTTAGAATCATTTTCTGATTTAGCTATGTCCGTAATCAAACTACATGTCGCAATTTTGAAGATAATTCAATGAAATTTGTTACATGATCTTCTATCGGACCATTATTTCACCTAGCTTCCATACAACTGAACCCCTGAATAAAGCTTGTAAAACTTGCAATCAAACTACAGGTCGTAATATTGAAGATAATTCAATATCGGAGACGAAGCCTATTGAAAATGGTTAACATCAGTCCATTATTTCACCTAGCCCCCATACAACTGAACCCGCCGAATAGGGCTCTTAAGATCATAATTATGTTTAATATACTCGTATCTCGACAAAAAGCTGCAAAACTAAGTTCTATACTACTTGATGACGCTCATTAATTTTATAGTTATAGGGTTATAGGGTTTTATGGTTTATAGGGTATCATTTGACCATAGTTGAAAGCGATTGAAACTAATTGATTTAACATTCGAAATACCGGAATATGGATGAAAACTTTAATCATTTATAATTTCCTCTCAAATGATATTCTTAACCGAAATTTTATATCAAACAATATTTTTATAATTATATTAATTTTTTATTTTACTTTTTTTTATTAAAAAACGCATAATAAAACTTTGAGATCTTTCTGAAAGAAAATAATTTAAAAAACAAATTAGAAAGGCATTTCATTAAATGTTAGTTAAGTGTTAAAAAGTGTTATTATTAGTAATTATTATATTTACATAACCTAAAATTCTATGTATTTTATTAAACATACGACTTTTAATATTAGTTTTATCAATAACTGGGATTATTTCTTCGAATATTATTATTTTTTATCACATTATTAACGTTTTTAAAACAGTTCAGCTTTAGCTTTGCTATATATTCAATATTATCCAAACGTGCTTGTTGATTATGAACGATCAATTATACACCATTTCCAGATTGCATTTGAAAAGAATATAATTTCCAAAATTTTAAATTGAATTATTTTTCAAAAATTTTCATTATTTTTTAAAAAAAAATTTAAAAAAACTTACTGAAATAAATTTGTATATCTCTTAATTTATAAGAAATGATTGACTTTGTAAGGACACTTTGGTGAAATATTCAAAACATTTGGGCAATTCACAATCTGTATTGTATCGTTGTATTGACGTGTAATTACTTATCATACAACAATACAACTATCCGAAACAGACTGTAAATTACCCAGTAATGCTTTGGAAGCCATAAATATCTTGAGTAGAGTTTATGGTTGGATTTAGTCTTCAGAAAACAAATCGGATTTGCAGAATACATGTTTTTGAAACTTTTTTTAAATGAAAATTTGGAAAATTTTCCTAAAATTTGTTTAACTGTTAAGTTAAAGTTAATCCAACCTTCCTTAAATGCCCTTTGGAAATGGTGTAAATTTCGTTTGTTGTATAACGTAACGAACGTTACTACATGCTGACTAAACGGCTAGATGGAGCACTTTGGTGGCACATTGGTTATTATCACACTTGTGTGTTGTTCGTTTCGTCTTTCTTCTTCTTTACTATTTACAGTTTAAGGCCATATTGATTGATTTGTCAATTCATGATTGGGTACTCTGGGGTTGTTTCAACTCTAACGTTCACAGTTTTAAAGATTTAGGTGTAAAAACATTAACCACACTATCCCAGCCACAGTCAACCAATTGATGTGGTGTTGCAGCATTCCAGTCTAAACCACAAACGAATTCTGTATGATGTTCATGGATTTCAATGGCATCCGAAGAAACACCAAAGTCCCAAATTCTTTAAAAAAAGAAAATAAATAAAAATGTATATAAAACAAAAGGTTCAATGTTCCAATTTTTATAAAATTACTTACCTAGTGGTAAAATCATAATTAGCCGAGGCCAAAACTGAAGCCTTATGCGGCGAGAAGGCCAAACGTCTGACAGCAAATTCTCCCGAAAACAATTCAAACACATGTTGGCGCATATTCCTCAAATCCCAGCCGCGCACTAGACCATCAGCTCCACCGGTAACCAAGACATTGCGATCGAATTGACTCCAATCCAACGACAAGATTTCCGCATCATGGGCGGCCTTAATGCACATCAAAGGTTTACCTGAAAAATCAAAAGAATTCCATAAGTTTAATAAACCATCAGTACCTACACTAGCAAATATATTTGCCACTAAAGGTGAAAATTTTGCACTATATATCAGATCGGAGTGACCCATATAGGTGGCTACCGACTTTTGGCGATTACAATCCCACAACTTAATCGCACCATCCCAACTGCCCGAAAGTATCTGATGATAATTCCATTTTTCACTCCAATCCACACTGTATACCTCGTTTTTATGTTCACGCAAACACATTACTGGTTTTTGGGGCATTTTCAAACAATCCGAACTATCGGAAGCGTCATACGGTACGTCCAGACCCGACCAGATTTGCAATGAACCATCACCCGAAGCAGTACAGGCGATATTGTTGCCATACGGACACCAGGCTACATCGAAAAGACCATCGGACCATTCGAGACGTGCAACCTCGCTGAGACCCTGTTTGTGTGGAAGATGCTGTAAAAGAAAAAGAGAGCCACCGCCTGCTAAACCATAAAGTTGGCTGTAGGGAAAGATAAAGAGAAAAAAATTGAGAATTTTTGTATTAGTTTTGTTGGGATGGATGGATTTCAAGGGTTTTGGTGGGGTATTTGAGGGATTTGAGGGATTTTGTTTAAATATTTACCTTGTTGCAAGCAGTAGTCGATCTGTTTCAAATGTTGAAAATTGCACACTGTAACCATGACGTTCAGCTGTGGTATATGTGGAGTACATTTTTGAACTGTAATGTTGAAAAGATTTTATTAATTAGTTTTTTCTTAATTGTTATTTACTTTAGATCTTATAAAGTTATTAATTCTTCTTATATGTAAGTAAAATCTTTTGAAAATTTTATACAGAAACTTTGTCCAAAATGTTAAGGGAATTATTTTTAATGTGCGTTGATGTACTTATCTGCATAGTATTTGAAAATTTAACGTTTTAGAAGAGTTTTTACGATATTTAGCACATCCCACAACCCGTAATGTTATGTTTAGTTTATTGTGAATGTTTTTGTAACAATAACGTCCAAAACGTCCATATATAACTAAAATAGGATCTGTATTAAAGTCACACACCTTAATGCGTTAAACATCCCTTTATCCAATACTACAACCATAATGATTTATTTTGCTGCCGAAAAGTATGCTAATATTTGACATACTATCAGAAAACTATAAACAACGAAAAAAGCATGAAATTTTTTTATTTCGATCCCCAAACTTTTTTAATTTTTTTATTTTATTTTTTTCTATTATTTTACATAAAAAACAAAAACCAAAAAAAATTTAACAAAAAAGAAGTTTCCACGACGTTGTGGAAACTTTTTTTCGATAAATATAAAATTATCGATAAATGTGGAGAGTTTTTTCGATATTTTTTCTGCAATATCGTTATTATCGATAAAAAATTAGCGTTTTTGGAGACTAGCATTAGATGACTACATTTTTTATTGAAGACACAACCTCCAAACAGAGGGAAATTTTGTATATGCAGTTTGATAGCATCGGGGCAGATTTTGCTCAATCGGCTGTCAAAACAAAACTGAAAAAAGACTAACAGAATTTTGACTCATATCATCCCCCCAATCTTAAGCTGCAAAATCCCCAAAAAATCGACATTTTTAAATTGAAAACAAACAAATAAAGTATTGATTTCAATTGATATTTCCTGATCGTATTCCGGGAAAAAATGGTTCAGTGCCCAAATCTTATGCCGATATCTTAGCATTTTAGACAATTTCATCAACTACAACAACATCTATTGAATAATCAATTAATTTAACAAATCAAATTTCCCCACAAATTCCCTATTAAATGAGTCACACCCCTCCAATTCTTCCATATGCCTCCCAGAGACCTTGTCGAAGGTTAGAGAGGTTTAAGACTTAAACATGCTCATTTGCATACATGTAACACTGCTAAACACCAAACAACTTGACATTTGTTAGATTTAAAATTAACTATTTTTATGCCACCACCACCAGAGGTGGCATAACGGTATAAATGCCAACATGTTGTTTGCAACATTCTAATCCCCTCTAAAGTATCTTCCTTATTTAAGAAAATTGTACTGTGTAAAAGTGGAAAATTAAGTACAAAACAATAAAAATAAAAACATTTACAGTGACATGTTCAGTAACTGTTGGCAAAAAAAAAAGTGAAAAATAAATCCATTTAGTGCTAAACACCCAAAAGAAACCTTTCAAAGAATATTGTCTTTTTGTAAGGGAAATAACTAAAACAAAAGGTATAAAAGCAGGTGCCAAACACTATTTGACCGTATTTTCTTCTTAGCCGGACGCAAGAACGAAATACGAGTTATTATAAAAAAAATTCTTTAATTTCTAAAAAATTTAAACGATTATGGTGGTTTCGGTAAAAGTTTTTAAGAAAGCAACACCCAATGGAAAAGTTACTTTCTATTTGGGTAGAAGGGATTTCATAGACCATTTGGATTATATTGACCCCGTGGATGGTGTGATTGTGGTGGATCCGGATTATTTGAAAAACCGCAAAGTATTTGGCCAACTAGCCACCATCTATCGCTATGGCCGCGAGGAGGATGAAGTCATGGGAGTAAAATTCTCCAAGGAGCTTATTTTGTGTCGTGAACAAATTGTCCCCATGAGCAATTCCAACATGGAAATGACTCCCACCCAAGAGAAATTGGTGCGCAAGTTGGGTGTCAATGCTCATCCCTTTACCTTCCATTTCCCACCCAATTCACCCAGCTCTGTAACTTTGCAACAGGATGGTGATGACTTGGGCAAACCCTTGGGTGTGGAATATACCATTCGTGCCTATGTGGCCGATTCCGAAGATGATCGCCAACATAAACGCAGCATGGTCAGTTTGGTTATTAAGAAATTGCAATATGCTCCTCCTACTCGTGGCCAACGTTTGCCCAGCTCGTTGGTAAGCAAAGGTTTTACCTTTTCAAATGGCAAAATCAGTTTGGAGGTAACTTTGGATCGTGAGATTTACTATCATGGCGAAAAGGTAGCTGCCACCGTGCAGATCAATAATAACTCCAAGAAGGCGGTTAAAAATATTAAAGTCTTCATTATTCAACATACGGAGATTACAATGGTTAATGCCCAATTTAGCAAACATGTGGCGCAATTGGAGACAAAAGAAGGCTGCCCCATAACACCGGGAGCTAATTTAAGCAAGACCTTCTATTTGATACCATTGGCTTCCAATAACAAAGATCGTCATGGTGAGTATCATAAGGAAAGGAAATACTCTTCTCATTCTTAAGATAATTTCGGAAAGATTTTCGTTAAACAACGAAATATCATTGTGGTAACCAAAACTTAATGAGTGAATTTTGATAGCGAGATTTTACTTTTGCTAAACAAAATTATCGGTTCTCTCAACATCATTTCGTAAAGTTTTTCGTTAATATACACCAAACTTATATTGAAATGAACAATTGAAACTTAGTGAGACAATTTTTTAGTAGTGGTAGCAGAGTTTTAGTTGCGCTAACTAAAATTTGACAAAATTGTTTGCTTCAAAAACAAAACTTCTTTTTGTAAAATAAAACGGTTCATGCAATTATTAAAAAGCCATTAAATTTGAAACTAAATTGAAAACTATTTCCCAGGTATTGCTTTGGATGGTCATCTTAAGGATGAAGATGTCAACTTGGCCTCTTCAACTTTGGTGCAAGATGGCAAATCAACCGGAGATGCTTGTGGTATTGTGATCTCATACTCAGTACGTATCAAGTTGAATTGTGGTACATTGGGTGGTGAAATTCAAACCGATGTACCCTTCAAACTACTACAACCGGCACCAGGTAAAATACACATAAACCCAGACTATTCAAAACACACTCATAATCTGCTCATTTATAATAAAACTTTTAGGTTCCGTTGACAAGAAACGTTCGAATGCCATGAAGAAAATGAAGTCCATTGAACAGCATCGCAATACCAAAGGTTATTATCAAGATGATGATGACAATATTGTCTTTGAAGATTTCGCCAAAATGCGTACTAATAATGCAGATGTAATGGATTAATCCATTAGAAATTCACAGCATTTGATTAAACTTAAAATTGACACTTGACACTGGAACGTTTATAATTTGTACGCAATAAATAAAAAAAGTAGCAATATAACGAAAGCATGAAGTTTGTTGCGGCACTTTGAATAATTAACAAACATATTTAAACAATTAATTATATATTTAGTATTGTTAAGCTCAGAATTTGTCTATAAAAAGTATTTTCCTTATAAAATTAAGTATTTCGATATTAATTCTAATAAAATAATTAATTAATAAATTATGATTAAACAGAACAGAATAACTTTATAACTTGCACTTTTGAACACTTTTTAAAACTAACACTCACCAATTTTGAAATTTATTTGATTAAAATTTTAAATATTTTATTTTTTTTAATTCTTTAAAATTTATTAAGTATTTGTAATATTTGTATTTTGTATGTGATGTGTTTGGTTTCAACTTCAAAAGTTGAATGTTTAACTGCAGTAAACATGTTCCCTATATATTCTTGCCTTGAGATTCTTTAAGATGTTTTGTAAGGGTTTACAACCCTTGTTTTTGTTTCTTCTTGCTAAAGGTCATGCTATTGGAGTTTTTCCTTTTTTCCACCCTTATCGTTCTATGAATCCACCAATCAGCTTTAAGGAGTTTAACATAAAATGTTGCGCTTTAATTTTACAATTTGCCAAATTCAACAGTTTCTTTCATATTTGCATAATGGATAAAAGGTGTCTGGACAATAGAACTAGATTAAATGGTGGTTTGGAATTGTTTTTTTATGGAAACCGTTATATTTTTTGAGTACATGGTAGAGAATTGACCTTGGAATTTGTTATTATATAAAACTTGTTTTTTTTTACTAAACAACTTTGAACTGTAAATAAAAGACGTTTTCTAGATTGTTGTCATCAGTTGTCTTAAATAAACTTGAACTTTGTTTATAAAGACTCTTTATTAGAGAGTTGTCAGTCATTCCAGCTTGTTCAAAAAACGTTAAATTTAAAAAAAAAATTGTTAGATTCTTAAATTTAAAATAATCTGTATTAAATATTACATTTAAATTTAGTGCTATATATAAAGTTAGGACCAGCATTAACATCGTAACAATATTGTCATGATTGGCATTCCCCTTAAACAAGTTTTTCTTCAGAAGATTGAGATTAACATCAATTCGTTTTTGTCAAAATTGGGTCCTATACCTGCCTCAGTTAGACTGATTGAAAAATTCTAGGGAACTACGTTCAGAAAACTGAAAACATTGGATCATATATTTCCACCAACTTTTTTCATGAAAAGGAACTTACAAGAAGCCCTATAAAGGGATAAGTGTATTTTTTCCTTTGGTTTTTTAAAGCAGAGTCCTGAGCAAGTTGTTTCCAAAACAAGAGAAATTTATACCGAGTGTCATAGTACCCTGATTCCAATACTCTATGTTAGCTAGCCACCCGGAATAAGGAAAAGTATGGTCTGCGTTACCTACAAATATTACTGGTAATATAAATATATATATGTCTTATACACAATATGTTACGATATTTCAGCATGATAAACCGAGACCACATCTTTCATTAAATCTATAAAATTGAGAAGAGCTGAAACAAAAGATCCGCAAGTTTAATCAATCAACACTAAATACTCCGATGAAATCATGACCAATGATTCTTCTTAAAAAAAAAAAACACTAATGTTATAATGGTTGGTGGTGATCACTTTTAGTTTCTATCAAAATTTGGTTTTCTAGTGAAAATATAAATGTCCATTTTCTGGCTAAACTCAAGGGCCTATTGTTTAATTTTCTAGTCTATCATTCCGGAGTTCGTGGGTTCAACAACAGGTCTTATAGTATTCTAGATGTATTTTTTGGACCTAATATTGTTGTGGTCAACTGTATGGGGACCAATGACGAGTATTGCCTGGACTTGGATATAGAGCCCTTGCTTTAACGTGACCCTTCACGCACGTTAAGTCTGTGGTCATTCACATTACTGTGAATGATGTTTAGGAAGATAGACAGGTGTCAGGTAAGACGTCCTGTCAATCATATTTTGTTTTACTTGATTTTATTAATTCCATCTCTGTCTATAAGTCCCGAACACTGTTCGTGAGGTTATCTTTATTTTAATTGCTTTTAAGATTATAACTCCTTAACCCATATTTTGCCATAATTGGAAATGTTATTGTACATTGTATTTGGTGATCCAAAACCACAATTATAATATTGTCAACCACAATCAGATACCGTTACTAAGATATTAATTTCCGGCTATAATCATATTATAAATTGGCAAACTTATAACGCAACTATTGACAGTTTAATTCAGTAAATAGAAAAATGTTAATCATTGAAATTTTCATAAAATCTCTAATAATTATAAAAGTTTGTTTAAGTTTAACAATTTATCAGCCAAAATATTTACAACATAAAGGTCTTAACGTTACTCACTACCAAAAAGAAAGCAATGGTGTAAAATGTAAAGATTGTAATCCGAAACTAAGAAAATCTACTACACTTTCCCCTGTAACACCTTATCAAGCTGGTGCAATATCAAATATTTTTTTAAGTCAAACACCAGCATTAAACTACCAACAACCTGGCTACTCTAATATTTATCCTGTTCAATATCATTTCAATAATCCATTGACAGCAACACGCCCAAAAACCAACACAAACATTGCAAATGTGCGACCTGTCATGGCAGCCAGTTTAGAAAGTGAAATATTACATGCACCCCATGAAGATATAAGAAATCGAACATCATCCGTTAATTACAATAATCAAATCTATCACATCAATACAAACACTAAAAGGGCAAGTCATTTAACAAACAATAAAGAGCAAGAAAATACAACAGTTTTTATAAGAAAACAAAGAAATTTAAGGGAAAATCATGATGATAAATTAATTGAGCAGAATAACAAAGAAATACAAGATCGAAATGATGTAAATGATCAGCAATATGCAGCAGCAGCCAAAGCAACTTCTTCAATAAAACAACCCTCTACGAGGGAATCTTCGATACCCACAACAAAGATTTCTCATGAAATTCGATATTTACAGTAAGTGTGTTTAATAAACAATTTATTTGTGGTCGCTTTAGAAAATATTGAATTGTTATCATGATTATTGACTTTTTACACCTTAAGCTTTACCCTTTAATATTGCTTTATAAATTTATGTAAATTTTATGGCTTTCTTTTACATTTTCTCGTTAATATTTAGTGATATTTTCTTAAATTATCCCAAACCTCATTATGTTAATACGGGTCATGTAGAGCTCTCACCAGTTTTATTTGAAAAACGTTTTGAATCACAAAAGGCGGGCAACCGTTACAAGGGTGAAGTATGATTTCTATTGTTATAAATTTAACAAACATGACTTGTTAAATTTTAGCAAAAGATAATATTAAGTTTTGATCTTATTGTTCTTTTTTTTTTCTTCTTTATCACTATTTATTTCAAAAAAATTCAAGGTGCTGTGGTTGGATAACACGGGAGGATTTGCTCAACATACTTGGGATTTGGCTCAGGGAAAACTTTAAACTTGAAAAAAAAAACGTGACTTTTAAAGAGTTTGGGTTTTTATTTCTTGTAACATTTATTTAAAGTAAAACATTTTTAAAAACAATGCAAATATTTTCCCAGAATTATTATTGCAGTTTTCTTTCTTTTAAATTCATTCTGCTCATTTGCATTTAAAGAAAATTGGGGGGGTGAAATAAGACAAACAAATGATGGCAATCTTTTACTAAACAAAGGGCTTTCTTTAATTTACATTAATCATGGTAAATTTAACCCTTTTAAATATGTATTTTGAAAAATTCGCATAATTTTTTTTTTACTAAAAAAGCACTTATGTTTTATGTCTGTTTTTATACATACGTTTAGTGTATGCATTTTTTTATAAATTTGCATTTTATCTGATCTTATAAATTGTGGTTATGTTGAATGTAAAATGCAAATATTTAGTTTCTTTTTAAAGCAACCGTTTTAATATATTTTTTTGCAGAATTTGTAGTTAAATGTACAAAAAACAATAGCCGTTATAAAACTACCTTTATTTTGTAGACGATACTATGATTTATGGTTCTGATGATCATATTTCAGCAAAATTTCTGTTGCAACTGAAAAATTCAATTAGTAATAATATTTAATATTTCTATTAACCTTAAATTTAATTGTAGAAATTGAAACTGTTTCCCTATTTCTTGGAAGTTTTTCAAGTTTCGTGAATTATTTAAAAATTTCTATTCTATAAAGAAAATGTTAATGATAATTTTTGATTAATTTGGAAAACTCTCATCATTACCCTTGCCACTAAAAGTATAAATATTTGGGTATAAAATTTCGCTAATTTACTCTGAATTTATGGAATCTAACCGAAACTTGAAGCACTTTATGAGACTATGAAATCTTAAAATTTTTCAAAAAACAAATCAAGTTCTGTTTCCCCATAAATTTGTGTGACCAGTACATCCGATCTGTGAAATCCACAATGTGGATAGGTTTTTGATCATGATTAGAAAATTTTCTTGACGATCAGTAAAAACGCATTTGATAACTTCAAAAAAGTATGTATAAAGCGCTTTATAGGAAATGGAATCTTTTGTCAATTATTCAAAGATTAGATGTTCCTAGGGTGAGTGATTTTAACGAAATGTGTTGGATTTCTCGATCGTGATATTAAAAATGTTTTTGACGATCAATGAATATTTGTTTTACTATTTTAAAAGAGATCGAATACTTGCCAAGACTAATAAATATTTCAGCCAAAGGATCGCTTGCCTCATTTCTGATTTTGAATGATATATGTATATATCTATATGAAAAGATTAATAAATTCTACAACTTAATGTTGATATCGTTGATGGGGATATTGTTGTTTCAAATTGCAGTCTTGTGCCTTTAGGGGTGCATGATGAGGTCGCAGCAGGTGTTGTAGCTGTTGTTGTGGTGATTGACTACAATATCAGTGGGTTCTTTAATGACTTCAGCCTTGAAACCATCGGAATCGACTACCGATTTTGATAGTTGGTGAATTCGAATCATATACATATATGTATATCTAAACAAAACTTGAAGCCCTTGATGACTTCAGTTTTTAAACTGAAACGATTTGATATACCTACTCATACCCTAGTAGGTATATCAAATCGTTTCAAAACCAATTTCTTAATAAACCAATCTGTGAATTGGACTTCTTAATCGTGATATTAAAATTTTTCGTGACGATGATTGAAAATGCTTTTAACTACTTAGAAGGCGATTGATGTAAGGGCAAATTGCAATGATCGATATTAAATACCCTTAGAATAGCTTTTGAAAATTAATTTCAAGTGATAAAATTACGAATAACCATATTAGTACCCACCAAAAGCAACATTTTCTTTTTGAAAATTCATAGATATTTGTTCAACTTTAAAACCCCTACAAAATATAGTCTAGATACATATATGTATATATATAGGTCCCGATGTTATCAAAGTCCGTATGTATACATACGGACAACTATAGTTGTATTTTCTAAAGACTAATATTTTCCTATGAAAATCAAAGTTTGATGACCATTTTTAAATAACTACCAATAACAATAAATGAAAGTAATCAAAGGATTATAAGAAAAGGTCCGTTTGTATAAACTATTCCTTTAAACATACTCATACATACATACATATGTAAGCACACATGTACGTACATCCTTCCATGTATGTATGAATATATAGGTCACTTTAAGAACATTTTCTAAATGTCCTGAGAAAAAATTCTCACGAACAAAAAGCGGTCAGTCCGGTTTTTGGTAAGTTGTTTTTCTACTTTCCATCATTAAATGCAGTTGCAGTTTAATAGCATGATCCTTTAAAGGGGTCATCGTTAAAGAAAAGAAAGTCCAATAAATGTTTAAATACAAAATTGATGTTTACCTTTAATGTTTTTTGTTTGGTTGGCTTGTAAAACCAGTTTTAAAAAGTGACCTTTTTACAAGTGAAGACGTTCCGCTGATGATGTCCCACTGATGTAAGTTACAAACGATTACAAGGGTTAGAAAGATAAGAAAATGACAAGACAAGCCAAAGTGGATGTTTGATCGCAAGGCAAAACATAGAAAAGAAGTTTTATCTTGACTGCATCTGAAGTAAAATTTAAGGGTGGGGGTTTATTTTTAGGTTTTGAAAATAAACTCCTAAGGATATGCGCACACACTGAAATATCTAGCCTCATTTGCATACAATTAAGCGAGAAAATATTTAAAGAAACATTAATGACCATTTTCTTAGACAGCACACAAAAATTCTTTAAGTAAAACCAGCTGGCCAAAAAGAGAACAGGACATTAGACCAATGTCCTTTTTATGTTTTCATTACAACTTAATGAACACTATGACCACCACGAAAGGTCTGTTGTAAAAGGATTTAAATTCATAATTTTCTTTTAAACAATTTTAAAATTCAATATATTGATTGTACCAACAGTGTCCTTGTCTGTTTCTACACATTCATTCCAACTATCCTTAGCAGTGGTGGTATGTTATGTGTGTTTTTAGAATTTTTATAGTGATGAATGTCCAGAACCGGTTTTATTATTTTAAGGTCATTTCAATGTTGATTCAAACAATTTACCCCCTTTTTCTCACAACACAACGCATCATCTAAGACTGCTTCTTGCATTCTCTAGAAAGACAATCAGTTTACTTCATTTCATTTTGATTTAATTTATGTAAGGACATTGCAAAAGGACACTTTTTGTTCATCTCTCAGATTAGGTGAATCGTAATCGTCGTCGTCGTCGTGGCAGTGATATTTCTTTAAGTGTGTGAAAATATTTTCCCACTGATTTCAATTCGTAATAAGTTTTGGTTTTTTAGTTTTCTTAATTTATGCAAGATCACTCACCAACTAACCGGTTTGACCGGTCCACATGCATGAAGAACAACCAACTTACCCAACCATTTACTCCTTTAATAAATATCTCTGGTCATCAAATATCTTAGAAATAAAATTTAAGGACATGAAGTAAATTATTCAATGTTGATCTTGCTCGCGTAATCTTCTTTGAAGATCGCTACTTACTATTTGTTCTCCTCTACTGCTGCCGTATGAGAGATTGAAAAGGCTTGTGAATTATTTTTTATGAGATTTTTTATTTATTTATATAAAACTTTAATAAATGATGATAGTATGTATGAATGAAAATGTTGTTCTTTCGGCATTGTTGTTGTATTTATATTATGGTCAAATGATTTCATATTTAAAATTTCTTTCGTTACTAACTTGTATACATAGTTATATAGATTGTTGTCCTTCTGACTTCTAATAAATAATGGAATTTTGTTTTTGTTTTCTTTTAGTTTAAAACATATTTTTCTGTTTAAATAGGAACTTCTTAGAAATGTCGTCCCTTTAGATCATTGTTATTATTAAAAAATTGTTTTTGTTTTTACTAAAATGAAACGTTTAATAATAAATCCTTCAACTTAATGTTGATATTGTTGATGGGGATATTGTTGTTTCAAATTGTAGTCTTGTGCCTTTACGGGTGCATGATGGGGACGCAGCAGGTGTTGTTGCTGTTGTTGTGGTGGTTGAGGTGTGGGTATTTTGACTACAATATCAGTGGGTTCTCTAATGACTTCGGCCTTGAAACCTTCTTTGGGATCGGCGGTATATTTAACGGTACGTATAAAACCATCGGAATCGACTACTGAGTAACTGCCCTTGATTACGGAACCATCACGGACTTCTTTGCGATTTTGATAGTTGGTGAATTCATCATCCTTAACATCAAAACCGAATTGATAGGAGGAGTTTTGCTAAAGGGAGGGAGATATAGAGAAGATGGGAGAAAATTAAATTAGAAACTGTTGGAAGCAGACATGGAAAATTGTAATTTTGAAATAATACTAAATTACAATTTTTTTTGGGTTTAAAAGTACTAAACTAATTTTCCGCCAGACTATAGATATGTCTACCAACGAGATAAGCTAGTCTACAGAATAACTTATAGACTAGACTATAGACTAGACTACATATACTAGAGCATAGACTAGACTAGACTATAGACTAGACTACATAGACTAGAGCATAGACTAGACTATAGACTAGACTATAGACTAGACTATAGACTAGACTATAGACTAGACTATAGACTAGACTATAGACTAGACTATAGACTAGACTGTAGACTAGACTATAGACTAGACTATAGACTTGACTATAGACTTGACTATAGACTAGACTATAGACTAGACTATAGACTAGACTATAGACTAGACTATAGACTAGACTATAGACTATAGACTTGACTATAGACTTGACTATAGACTAACTATAGACTAGACTATAGACTAGACTATAGACTAGACTATAGACTAGACTATAGACTAGACTATAGACTAGACTATAGACTAGACTATAGACTAGACTATAGACTAGACTATAGACTAGACTATAGACTAGACTATAGACTAGACTATAGACTAGACTATAGACTAGACTATAGACTAGACTATAGACTAGACTATAGACTAGACTATAGACTAGACTATAGACTAGACTATAGACTAGACTATAGACTAGACTATAGACTAGACTATAGACTAGACTATAGACTAGACTATAGACTAGACTATAGACTAGACTATAGACTAGACTATAGACTAGACTATAGACTAGACTATAGACTAGACTATAGACTAGACTATAGACTAGACTATAGACTAGACTATAGACTAGACTATAGACTAGACTATAGACTAGACTATAGACTAGACTATAGACTAGACTATAGACTAGACTATAGACTAGACTATAGACTAGACTATAGACTAGGCTATAGACTAGACTATAGACTAGACTATAGACTAGGCTATTGACTAGACTAGACTAGACTATAGACTAGACTATAGACTAGACTATAGACTAGACTATAGACTAGACTAGACTATAGACTAGACTATAGACTAGACTATAAACTATACTATACCTTGACTATACTATAGACTAGACTATAGACTATACTATAGACTAGACTATAGACTATACTATAGACTAGACTATAGACTATACCTTGACTATACTATAGACTAGTCTCTTTTGAATGCTGATGTATTTCAAAATGTTGTCACTGACCAATGGACTTGACTGATCAGTAATTAATGGTCAGAATAGTTTGTTTTTGAACTTAAAGAATGTTGGTTTAAATTAAGAGCTGTTAAGATATGTTGAGTAATATGAACTTAAACTCGGATTTTTAAAAGCTTCGTTTTTGCATAAGGCAGTAAAGCTTTTTCTTGAAAAAGTTTTTTTTAATTTTTACTGCAAAGAAAAAATATTTTATCACTATTTTGAGGATTGAGGGCTTTCAAAATGTTGTCACTGAACAATGGACTTGAACTTAGCTGATAGACATGTTGAATTCGAACAAATTTGGACTAACACTTGTTGAAACCAGCTGTAGAGTACCACCAACTGAAGAAATATTGATTTAAAAATTTGTGACTCTTGAGATTTTCTTTATTTTATTAGTTTCAGTTATTCAAGTCAAAAACAATCCCAGGAAAAACTTACATTGAAAAGTAATGAGTTAAATAGCTAATAAAACCTCTTTTCACTACTTCTTCATTAGCATTTTAAGTCATTATTTTAACACGGTGATGTCATTGGAGGCAAGTACTTCTACGCACGCTTACAAATAGGGACTTAAAGAAGTACTTGCAATTTTCCTTACAAAACAGTTGTTGAGTAAGTTGTTTTGTTTTTTAATAATAAAAAGAGCCAGCTAGAATACGAACCAGGGGCTTCGGTTTGTTAGTCAAATGTTCTACACACTGCACCACTGCTTAGCTATTTTATTGCAGGTCAAATAATGGTTTTCACAAACAAAACTAATTTTGTTTTATTTTTTTAAAACACAATTCTTAAAACGCAATTAAATAAAATGTGCAAACAAAATGACAAAGCCGAAAATAAAGTACTTCTATATCAGATTATAAGAAAGTCATTACTAGAGTATTTCTATGTAATGCAGACGGTAAGTAGTAGTCATTGAAAAGTAAGTGGTTATGGAAGTACAACCCATTACCGAGTTTTTGCTGGGATTGTTTATTGTCCTAAACATAACCTTGTGTTGATAACCTTTTTTTTATAAATGTTGCATTAAGTTGTAGATGCATCTTTGTTAAGGTTGTTGAACGTAAATTTACATTGTAGTTTTTCTTGTCTCAATTTTATTGCATGGCATAATTTAACGATTAAAAGTGAATGAATTATTTGCTTTGAGAGATTCACATTTTCGCAATAGTTTATTGTAATTTGGTTTTTTTAATATTTTTCATGAACCTAAAGGCAAAATAAATTAATGAGATTTTTTTTTAATTTTATTTTAAAAATAAATTTAACAGTTTTTTTTTTGCCGGAAAATCTTTGTTTAATATAAATTGGAATGTTATTTTCTGTTTTTGATTAATTTTTTTTGCTACGTGGTCTTTTCAACTTTCATATTTGCTCTAGTTTTTAACGAGTTTCTGTTTGTTTGGCGGTGGTTGGGTTGGCTGTTGGGTGTTGGGTCTGGCCAAAAACACTTTTAACAAAAAAAGTATTTGTAACGCACTTTGTAAAAGATAAAAATGCGTTTCTAGACATTTGTGTTTTTGTAGTATCTTAACTATCCTCTCATATGTACATATGTATGTATGTGTGCAATATGATCTATGTTGCATAATAAATATTGTATTAATAATAGTCATGTTAGGTGTGCGTGTCACAACCATTACGCCGTCACATTAATAAAATTGTACACTCAACCATATTACAACAATTGCATACATACTGTACAATCAGTCTGTTGTATTGCAGCTTAGTTAGACATTCACTTGAAATAAATATGATTTTAAGTTTATTATTACACATTTTTTTCGTTTTCTTCATCTTTCTGCGGCTCCAGTGTCTTTTCTTTCTTAAGACCAAACATATGCGTTTATATTTTACATAAGACACGATTAAATCTAAAACTTGTGTGTCTGTGTTTGTTTTAAATATGATCTGCATATAGGCAATCAATATGTTGGTTAGACGGGGAGACTAGATCAGACATTATTACTCACACACCCACTTTTAATGGGTTTTTATTTAACTAAATCACTTGTGTTTCTTTCGAGAAAAAAAGTCAATAATTTTGAACAGCTGCGTGAGATTTTGGTTTAAAATCAATGTATGTGACAAAATATGGTGGACAATGGAGCTACTTCATATGTAAATTTTAAAAACTCTATAGTCTAGTCTATAGTCTAGTCTATAGTCTAGTCTATAGTCTAGTCTATAATCTAGTCTATAGTCTAGTCTATAGTCTAGTCTATAGTCTAGTCTATAGTCTAGTCTATAGTCTAGTCTATTATCTAGTCTATAATCTAGTCTATAGTCTAGTCTATAGTCTAGTCTATAGTCTAGTCTATAGTCTAGTCTATAGTCTAGTCTATAGTCTAGTCTATAATCTAGTCTATAGTCTAGTCTATAGTCTAGTCTATAATCTAGTCTATAGTCTAGTCTATAGTCTAGTCTATAGTCTAGTCTATAGTCTAGTCTATAGTCTAGTCTATAGTCTAATCTATAGTCTAGTCTATAGTCTAGTCTATAATCTAGTCTACAGTCTAGTCTATAATCTAGTCTATAATCTAGTCTATAGTCTAGTCTATAGTCTAGTCTATAGTCTAGTCTATAGTCTAGTCTATAGTCTAGTCTATAATCTAGTCTATAGTCTAGTCTATAGTCTAGTCTATAATCTAGTCTATAGTCTAGTCTATAGTCTAGTCTATAGTCTAGTCTATAGTCTAGTCTATAGTCTAGTCTATAATCTAGTCTACAGTCTAGTCTATAGTCTAGTCTATAGTCTAGTCTATAGTCTAGTCTATAGTCTAGTCTATAGTCAAGTCTATAGTCTAGTCTATATTCTAGTCTATAGTCTAGTCTATAGTCTAGTCTATAGTCTAGTCTATAGTCTAGTCTATAGTCTAGTCTATAGTCTAGTCTATAGTCTAGTCTATAGTCTAGTCTATAGTCTAGTCTATAGTCTAGTCTATAGTCTAGTCTATAGTCTAGTCTATAGTCTAGTCTATAGTCTAGTCTATAGTCTAGTCTATAGTCTAGTCTATAGTCTAGTCTATAGTCTAGTCTATAGTCTAGTCTATAGTCTAGTCTATAGTCTAGTCTATAGTCTAGTCTATAGTCTAGTCTATAGTCTAGTCTATAGTCTAGTCTATATCTAGTCTATAGTCTAGTCTATAGTCCTAGTCTATAGTCTAGTCTATAGTCTAGTCTATAGTCTAGTCTATAGTCTAGTCTATAGTCTAGTCTATAGTCCTAGTCTATAGTCTAGTCTATAGTCTAGTCTATAGTCTAGTCTATAGTCTAGTCTATAGTCTAGTCTATAGTCTAGTCTATAGTCTAGTCTATAGTCTAGTCTATAGTCTAGTCTATAGTCTAGTCTATAGTCTAGTCTATAGTCTAGTCTATAGTCTAGTCTATAGTCTAGTCTATAGTCTAGTCTATAGTCTAGTCTATAGTCTAGTCTATAGTCTAGTCTATAGTCTAGTCTATAGTCTAGTCTATAGTCTAGTCTATAGTCTAGTCTATAGTCTAGTCTATAGTCTAGTCTATAGTCTAGTCTATAGTCTAGTCTATAGTCTAGTCTAGTCTAGTCTAGTCTATAGTCTCTTCTAGTCTAGTCTATAATCTAGTCTATAGTCTGGTCTATATTCTAGTCTATAGTCTAGTCTAGTCTAGTCTATAGTCTAGTCTATAGTCTAGTCTACAGTCTAGTCTAGTCTATAGTATATATACAACATTACATTTCGTTATTAATATATTGTTGCCCAATATAAATTCTAAAACAAACAAACAACAACAATTATTGCCCAGCCACGCTAACACGACAAAAACATGTAATTAACGGATGAATGGAACTTCTAAATTTTATTAAATTTACAATCACTCAGACACACTCACTCATAAAATGGCAGTTACTTGCCACGGCAGCGCATAGAACCAAAGAAATCGAATAAAAGTGAAACTGTTTTTTTAGATTTTTGTTTTTGCACAAACATTTTACTTTAAATGAAAAAAAAACTAGGTTAAGGTAGTTCTTATTGTTTTTAATATTGGTAATGGTGATGGTGCTAGTGCTGGTGGTGGCATACCAAGATTGGGTGCAGCCTATGAAGTACACATCTATCTAACCATCTATTTATTGGTAAAAATGCATACGAGTGCGAATGTTCAAAACCTATTATGACATGATAAATTTATATTTTAGACCTAAAGCTGAATTTGAAAGTAAATTCTATATGTTGTTTCATGTTATGAATGTTTGAAAGAACTCAAATCAATATTTTTGGGTTTTACATTTTACAATATACATTGTTGCTGTGTTGCCAACTGACAAATTTGTAATTTATTTATGTGAAAAATAAAAAATTTATAAAAATTTAATGTTACTTTTTTATATAAATACATAGTAATAATTTATTTACACTGGCGTCATTTTGGGCTTTATGTAAATGTCAAGCAAAATAATTGTCCATGAATCATAATTTTATATAAAGAGAAAAATAAACAAGTTTAGAGACTATAATCAGGTTTGGCACGACTATTTAATGCCCTATTTTAGTTATCAGCGTATTTAAATGTTTTTTTTTTTTTAGAAATTTGGTTCCTGTGACAAAAATGGAATTAAAACGAAATGGAATTTGAAACTTAATTTAGGTAAATCTTTTTAAAGGGTCCAGGTCCTACAATATACCATTATTATAATAGAATATAAGCTTTTTGAGGTTCGAAAAATCGAACTTATGTTCGAAAAATTTTAAAAACTTTTAAAATAAAGTCTAAAACATGAGGATTTATAAAAAATTGCATTTTAACCTTATTTAAGGTCAATTTCTTAAATTTTATAAACTATAACTATGTAAATGCTACAATCTGGTCTAATGATTGTAGCATTTAACTCAGATAACACAATTTTAAAACTAAATTTATTAAAAACATAATAAACTGTTAAAAACGTTTTAATTTTTTGCAAAAGAAAAACCAGATATTAGGAAAATTTATAAAATTTCCTTAAAAGTAACAGCTGACATTGTTTGTTGATTAAACCAGCTTTCACATTTAATAAAAACAAAGGTTAGATTTATAACCCAGTGTAAACGCAGCACAATTAACAATTGGCTGTCTTGAAAAAAAACGATTAAAATTATAGTTAAAAATGAAAGGAAACCAATAAAACATTTTCATGTTTAATATCAAAAAACCAATAACGAAAGACACACTAAAATAACGATAAAGGAAAATGTTTAAAACTCGGACTAAACTAAAAGAAAAAAATTCAATCAATATAAATTTCCGTACGGAAGTTTATGGTAAAACACACACAACTTACAAAAAAAGTTACAAAATGAAATATGTTAAAAAATCTCAAATGAATGAATGAATAAAACTGCAGCATCCGTTTGTATGTGAAATTTTTCACTATTATCTCAGATATTTACTTTGAGTTAGATATTAGATGTTAGTTTGGTAGTTTCTTAAGTTTGTTGTGTTGCATTGTGTTCATAAACTTGAAGCACTGACACAATTGGTATTCATGCATGAAAACTTACTAAGAAAATACATTACATCGAGCCACACACACTGCATTACACTATTTGTAATGAATAATGCTGTTGCTGCTGCTGCTGCTAGTTGCAACTTTACAGCCAAAAATGTTACACAGTGCTTGTGAGTGTGTGTATTATTTGTATACAATGGTTACAATACAGTCCGTCATTTAGTTTTTCAGTCTATTTTGCCAACTGGCATGTTGGAAAAAATAATAATAAAATGTTAATATGAAAATACGAAAATGTTAATGACCTTTACGTGTTGTTTTTTGCTTGAATAGTTGTTGGGAACGTTATCATATGTGTGCGGCAACTGACTATGGTTAAAACGTCGTCGGTCGTCCAAATTATTTCTTATGGTAAATCTTTCAAAGCTCTCTTCCATTTGTTGTAACTCATATTCATTATTTTTTAGCATATTCATTAATTTTTATAAGTATAAATGTTTTTAATATAAATTTTACTTAAATTTATTACATTTATGATTTTATATGAAATTTTTGATATTAAAGTTTAAACAATGGCTGGTAATTTTTGTCTTCTTTTATATAAGCCGGTGTTAAAAAGTTCAAGTTTTATTACAAGCTCATTTTAAAAAAAAAGTGTGTTTTTTAGAGGAAGATATGTTGAAAGCTTAATGTTTTCATGTTATATACTTACATCATCATATTCCTCTTCCTCTTGTTCCAATTGTGTTTTTCCTTTAGGTCTGGGTGGCTGATATTGCTGAGCCAATTGTTGAGGTTGTGGTCTTCTGGGGGCTGGAGCAGCAGCTTGTGGTTGACGATAGGCTACTTGTTGGGGTTGATATTGTATCTAAAAGTAATTGAGGATATTTTATTTAGGATTTTTTTATATATCATGAAATTTTTTAGGAGAGGAAGTTTGATCAGAGTTATAGGGGAAGTTACAATCACCAATACTACAGGTTTCATTTGTCAAAAGTGGTCTTAAGCAATAATGATTTACCAGAGTATGATCTCTAACATACATATAGATGGAGGAATAATGGAATTGATCTTGTGATTATATTTTTTAGGAGAGGATTTTTACTCATAATACTATCTAAAGAGAATTTGCCATGGATAATATTACGATTCTGGTTTGTGTGCTGATGAAAGGTAATAAAGTGGACCAATTATTTTTCAAGTTGTAGGGGAAGTTAAAATCAATTTATATTGTCAAATGTGAACTAAATGAATAATGATTTAAGAGAGTTTGAAGACTAAGATAGATGTAGATGGGGATGAAGTAGAGTGTACCAACTACATATGTATATATCTAGTTTTAAGTGAAGTTACAATAAATAGTTATAGAAAGGAGTCTATTGTCAAAAGTGGACTAAATGAATAAGGATAGTTTGAACACTAGCATAGATGTTTGAAAACTAGCATAGGTATTTGTGTAAAGTTTAATGTAGGCAAATAGAAGGAAACGTAAAAGAAATTCTGTATCAGATGTTTAAAGAGAAGAATCATTTCACCAATTACAAGAGAACAATAGGTATTAATCAGTAAGGTTGGGGGAAAAGCAATGACTAAATTGATGCTGATGAAGTAAAACCGATATTTTCAATAATTTGTATGGAAAAAGATAATAAAAATACAATACCGGCACTTAATTGTTGATCCGAATTAATTTAAAGGGAATTGGATTGCACAATAATTTGACATATTCTTTATAAAATCGGATGAACAGATCTCTAGTGATGGTAAAATATAGCCCTCTACCGTCTAAATTTCCTGAACTGTGTTATTGATTAATTTGACTACTAACTAACTAACTAACTAACTACTAACTAACTAACTAACTAACTAACTAACTAACTAACTAACTAACTAACTACTACTAACTACTAACTACACTACTACTAACTAACTAACTAACTAACTAACTAACTAACTAACTAACTAACTAACTAACTACTAACTAACTAACTAACTAACTAACTACTAACTAACTACTAACTAACTAACTAACTAACTAACTAACTAACTAACTACTAACTAACTAACTAACTAACTACTAACTAACTAACTAACTAACTAACTACTAACTACTAACTAACTAACTAACTAACTAACTAACTAACTAACTAACTAACTAACTAACTAACTAACTAACTAACTAACTAACTAACTAACTAACTAACTAACTAACTAACTAACTAACTAACTAACTAACTAACTAACGAACTAACTAACTACTAACTAACTAACTAACTAACTAACTAACTAACTAACTAACTAACTAACTAACTAACTAACTACTAACTAACTAACTAACTAACTAACTAACTAACTAACTAACTAACTAATAACTAACAACTAACTAACTAACTACTACCTACTAACTAACTAACTAACTAACTAACTAACTAACTAACTAACTAACTAACTACTAACTAACTAACTAACTAACTAACTAACTAACTAACTAACTAACTAACTAACTAACTAACTAACTAACTAACTAACTAACTAACTAACTAACTAATTATATCGATTTACAATTCTGATAACAACATAAATAAATCGTGTAAAATATAAATTTTTAGGAAGATACGTTCCGCTCTATTATATCTTCTTCGAAATATGATAACTTAAAGACTCGAAACCCTATTGTGATGAACAATCCTTTAGAAAGGTAAACATAGATCTCATGGTTTCGAGTTCTTTTTTTAATTTTGTTGTCCTCTTCAATTGTAAAATTTTTTATAGTAAAGTGAAGATTTGAAAATAATTCTAAAGACTTCTTTATTTGTAAAGTTATTGTCTCTTTATCCTTAAAATGTAAGAGTCTTATTCCTGATCATTTATGATTTATAGAACAAATTTTGTACCATAATATATAATAAATTATTAGGAAAAAAGGTTCTAATACATTATGGGTTATGCGAAAATTATCTAATGTTTTAAATCTGAAAGTTTTCTTTTCCTAGCCGATTGTGAAAATAGTCGAAATTTTCTCGCAAATCTTTAAGTATTAGGGAGTGTTTAAAGAAGAGGAATAGACAGTTAAAGGGATGTATTGAATCCACAATATTAGTAATATTTTAGTTGGAAAACTGACTACGGAGTATGTGGGGGTAGGGTTTAGTTGAAAACTAAAAACGCAATCTTCTCATACCTGTTGAGGTTGATGTTGCAAATATTCGCGCACAACAGGAGCAACATAACCTTGTTGTTGTTGCTGTTGTTGAGAAGCACGAATCTATAACAACAAAATTATTTAAATACAACAAATATTTAAAAAAAGTCATATTTTTGAAATCCATTAATAAAAGAAAAACTCTCTTCAACACCTACTTGTTCCTGTACATTATCCTTGACACGCAATTGTTGACCAGGTTGTACATATTGTTGTTGTGTTTGTTCTGAATTCTGTTCATAAATGGGAGTTGCATCATTCGAAGGAGCTGCACCAGTTTGTTGTTGCAGCTGTTGATAGTATTGGCGCAAGTAAGCTGGATCAATTTGTTGATGTTGTTGCCCAAGCGAATGACCAATTAAGGCCAATGAAAAAATTATCACAAATGAACGCATGATTTTTAAAAAATATTTATTTGTCTGTTTTAGTTTTAAATGTGTTTATTCTTTTGTGTTTTTTTATTTTTATTTAATTAATTAGCTGGTATTATTTAGCTATTTAAAAATGTTTGTTATTTTTTTTTTTTTTTTTGGCCAAAATGTTATTTCATCACTTGTTGCCAAATATTCACAAACAAAAACTAAGTTACACTCTCACACACATTCGTCGATCGCACAAAATCAATCACACACACACTTGATAGCGTTTAACTGTAAACCGTAGATTACGTCCTCGTTAAATGCGGTAACAAAAGTATCTGCACATAACGTTACTGCATCATGAGCTTTTATAGTTGCACCTACAAACAATTATTAACTTGGCTTAAAGTTTCAATTCAAACTGTCTGTTTCAGTTTTTTTTTTCAGGTACTTCCCTCTCGTGCCCCCTCGGCATACCCCTTCGTATGGCCACTTTTAAAGAGATCACCCGAAAATACTAACCAAAACGAACAACGAATAGAAGACATTCAAATACCAAACGACAACATTTACACAAACAAACATAGAGATAAATACATGTTGGTTGGTTGGTAGGTTTGTTGGTAAGTACGAATCTTTTATTTTTTATACAAATACAAATACAGATACAAAGATACAACATACAACTTAACTACAGTTATACATAGAAATGTAACAATGTAGTTGTTGTAGTACCACTGTCATGCGCAGAGTTGTTTGAGGAGTTTTTTAAATGGTTAATTGTTAACGGTTAAAATAATGTTTAAACTGCTAATACCCGTTATTCGTATTCATACTCATGTCTGTTTGTCCGCCTGATTGATACTCTTACTCTCACTTTCAATGTTGCAAATTGTTGTTGCTTACATAGTACAAGTACATAAATACATATTTTGAAAATTTTTTTCTTGTCTTTTTTCTTAAGACCCACTAAATATTCCCCTGTTCAGGTGACGTTTTTTTTTGTAACCGGTTCAGTAAAAATTTTGTCTATTTTTGTTTTATAACATAAAAGAGAGAAATAATTTTCTTTTCCACTCTTTGTTGCAAATTTGCAAAAAAAAGGTTTAACTATAATGATAAGAGTTGCCAGAATTTGCATTTTTATTGGATTGTTTACTAGAGTTTATATAGTTTAAATGCTGTTTAAACAACTATTTGTCATTTAAACTTGTTGTATGTTATTTAATATTGTTAATTATGCTGTGCACGAAGTTTGCAAATTCTCTTTTGATTGATCAAATGCGAAATTCGGTTAATTAGGTTAATTTTCATTACACTTCATTTGTTTTCTTTTATTATAACTCTTTAATAAGTGGGTTTATATAAAGTTGTCAAAAATTTGCTGACAATCACTTTTACTTACATATTTTATATAACCTCGGAGTTTTTAAAGACAAGATGAATTCTTTTATGATTCCCTTGGAACCACCCCAGACCTACATTCTTCATTCGATTCTTAAAGTTTTCTCTGGCAAACTTTTACTGTTTCTCAAATTATATAAAGTCGCAAAATTTGATTTACGATATTTTTGACCTTGAACAATATACACTTATAATACATTCTTTACAGTTTCCGACGATAACATTTAATAGGATATTAAATGACACAATACTAGTCCTATTACTGATTCTTTAAGGTTAAGAAAGGTTTTAATTTAACATCCTAAAAGGGGATAAAATAACACTTTTTAGGCATTTTGCCGGGTAAATATATCCATATGTATTTAATAAGAACTTAAGGAAATACCGGCCTTCCAATTTATATACTAAATACATGCTGTAAATAAAGAGGCATAAACAAATTTTGCATAATTCAGAAATGAAATTGGCACACTAACCTAGCTAAAATGATTTCGTCATCATAAATTCCTAAATATTTTGAAAACTAAATATTAAAAATGTAAACAAATCACTATTATGATTTGTTATTTTTAATATAAATTAAGAAATACTTAAATTCCAGTTAACCAGTTTCAAATCCCTATATTATCCTATAAATCTATATGTGTGTCGAAAATAAAATAGTGGTCATTTTCCTATTTCAATTAGCATGTTGTTTATGGAAATTGTTTTTTAAAAACACACTTAAAACTCCATTTGAAACCGTTACTAAAAAATGTATTTATACGTCCACATCAGGGTTGGCAAAGTTAATAAATTGTGTTATTGCAAAGTGGAGTTTAGAATGTGAATTATTTAATGGATTCTCTTTTTATAAAATCGATGTTACTCACTTCGAAGGTAACTACCTAACTAACTAACTATCTAACTAACTAACTAACTAACTAACTAACTAACGAAGAACGAAAGAACACGAACGAACGAAAGAACGAACGAACGAACGAAACGAACGAACGAACAACGAACGAACGAACGAACGAAACGAACGAACGAAACGAACGAAACGAACGAACGAACGAACAAAACGAAACGAACGAACGAACGAACGAAACGAACGAACGAACGAACGAACGAACGAACGAACGAACGAAAGAACGAACTAACGAAGAACGAACGAAACGAACGAACGAACGAACGAACGAACGAAGAACGAACGAAACGAACACGAACGAACGAACGAAGAACGAAGAAACGAACGAAACGAACGAACGAACGAACGAACGAACGAACGAACGCGAACGAACGAACGAACGAAAGAACGAACGAACGAACGAACAAAGACGACGAAGAACGAACGAACGAACGAACGAACGAACGAACGAAAACGAACAAACGAACGAACGAACGAACGAACGAACGAAGAAACAAACGAACGACGAAACGAACGAACGAACGAACGAACGAACGAACGAAACGAACGAACGAACGAACGAACGAACGAACGAACGAACGAAGAACGAACGAACGAACGAAACGAACGAACGAACGAACGAACGAACGAACGAACGAACGAAACGAACGAAACGAAAGAACGAACGAAGAACGAAGAACGAAAGAAAACGAACGAACGAACGAAACGAACGAACGAACGAACGAACGAAAACGAAACGAACGAACGAAAAACGAACGAAGAACGAAACGAACGAACGAAGAACGAACGAACGAACGAACGAACGAACGAAAACGAACGAACGAAAACGAAACGAACGAATAACGAACGAACGAACGAACGAAACGAACGAACGAACGATACGAAGAAGAGAAACGAACGAAACGAACGAACGAACGAACGAACGAAAAGAACGAACGAACGAACGAACGAACGAACGAACGAACGAACGAAACGAACGAACGAACGAACTAACGAACGAAACGAAAGAACGAACGAACGAACGAACGAACGAACGAACGAACGAACGAACGAACGAACGAACGAACGAACGAACGAACGAACGAACGAAGAACGAACAAAACGAACGAACGAAACGAACGAAAACGAACGAACGAACGAACGAACGAACGAAACGAACTAACGAACGAAAGAACGAACGAACGAACGAACGAACGAAAACGAACGAACGAAACGAACGAACTAACTAACGAACAACGAATAACGAAACTAACGAACTAACGAACTAACTAACGAACGAAACGAACTAACTAACTAACGAACTAACTAAACTAACTAACTAACTAACTAACTAACTAACTAACTAACTAACTAACTAACTAACACCTAACACTAACTACTAACTAACTAACTAACTAACTAACGAACTAACTAACTAACTAACTAACTAACTAACTAACGAACTAACTAACTACTAACAACTAACTAACTAACAACTAACGAACTAACTAACTAACTAACTAACTAACTAACAACACTAACTAACTAACTAAAACAACTAACTAACTAACTAACTAACTAACTAACTAACCTAACTAACTAAACTAAAAAAATACTAACTAAACTACCTAACTAAATAACTACTAACTAACTGAAATAAACTTAGTATTAACTGCAAATACTTTGCACTACCACAATAACTATCAATGTATCTGCAACTTGCAACAGTCGCTTAGTGCAATTCTACATTCCTGTTCCCATCCGTGATTCAAGTGTAGTTGTATGTTATGTATGTATTATGTTAAGTGTCTCTGTTTGTTTAAAACTCTCATATGTAGGTTACTAACTGTAATTGATATTTCGAATGTTTCAATTTTTATTTTTGTTGATTTTATTGCATCTTTGGTTTTTTCATTTTATTTTAAGTAAACCACATATAGTTTGACCCAAATTCGATTTAATGATACTTGTCTGTCTGCAGATTATAGAACACTACTACTTTATATTACATTGCACTACAATTGCAGTTTACATACATACGCATGCGCAACTTGAAGTTTGAAATGAAAACGAGTGTGTTTGCACCAACACCTAACATACATAGATATTTAATACTATAAATATGTAATTAAAAAACAATATATTTATGTACATATAAAGGTTTTATGTAAATGTATGTCTATATAAGTTTACAGTTCTTTTTTCGTTAGACATCATTTGTAGGGTTTTGAATTTGGTTTAACCGTTATGTTTCTTTGTTGGTATTTGTTTTTTTTTTATATTTTTTGCTTCATTATTGTCTAAGAGCATGTGCAATAATCATTTAATTGATATTTGATGCTTTTGAATTTACCCAAATTGCGGTCTACGTGATCTTATATATCAAATAAGTACATATCTGTTCATATTTGTCTATACATACATATTTATGTAGATACGTTTATACTTTTAAAAAATGTATACATGTATCTTATGTTGAACAAAATATAAACAGATTACTTAACCAAAATTTTACTATATCATTTAATTATATTTTTTTTCTTTTTTTTCACGTTATGCCTTCGTTTTATTATTAACAATATAACTTTACAATTACTTTTACGAGTACAAATTATGAATGTATGTATCTGTATCTATGAGTTTGTTATTATTTTGTTATTGTTACAATTCTTTTATTATTCAAATACAATAAAGTATTTGTGGGTTGTGACCTTTGCGATCTATTAACACATTTTTCAGTTAAACCTAAACCAAAGGTTTGCTCAATTTTACATAATTAGTTTTTAATTAGTTTTGAATAGTAAAAAAATATTACTACATTTTTAATTTAATCAATAAAATATATTAAAATGACCTACTCTTAGATAACATACTAACTAAATACAAGGATCTTTCATTTGATTTTCAGAAAATTTAGCAAACTTATTTGTATAACGTTTAAGAAAGATCAAAAACCTTTTATATTTAAATTTTTCATTTCAACAAAATTTGCGAATAAATGCTGGTCTAGAGATTTTAATTATCCATGCAAAATTGCAAATTGTTAAATAATACGTATTCTTTACAAACAATTGTTTTAAAATCCGTGGGATTTTACTGTTTCTAAATGTTTAATGTTTTTTTTTTTTTTTTGTAAGCTGCCGATAAGTGAAAGTAACTGTCATGTTTTACTTATTCATAAAACTGGTAAATAGCACACCCTAATTTAATTATTCCATTTTGAATTAAAAATTTAAATATGTTCAATGATATGTATTTTTGTTTGGTTTTACACACATAAATTCGAACATAAATAATTGCTAAACTTGCTACTTAAACTATTTTACTTTTGATCAAACATTTCTTTATCGTTTGTACGACCTTGAACTCATAATTCTATACAGCGAGATATTGAATATATTTCGAGTACGACGTTTATACGGAGACAGTCGTATGTTTGTCTCAGTTTCAAGCGATAAAAAGTTCTTTAATAACTTAACAAAATTTTTTTAGCCCAGCTATAGTCTGGCAAAGATGCCCTCATATTGATCAGTCAATCAGACCATTAGTTCACAACAATAACAATTATTCTTATTTCCCTTTATATTTCTCTCCTCGAAAATATTTTCTTATAGGTATGACTTTCAGGATGATTGGCCCAAAACTTTATTAACCTTCTTTATTAACTTTATGAACCTTCTAAATTCGATTGGAGTGCCGTTTTATCATAAATATTGCAAAAGTTATGTGGAATATCTGATGAAGGTCATGGCACTATTCGATCTTATCTATACGCCCCTGACTTTCCGATATTTTCTCCAGCGAATGGTATTATGGAAAATTCAATATTCAGACCCTATCACTTGAGATTAATAAAGTATCAATTAGTCCTATTATGCCGTTAAGTCTAATTGGTCCACTGATCAAATATCACATAAAAACTAGGCAGAGACATTAACACAATTATTGAAATTATAGAGAATATATGGACGATTTTCGATATAATGCCTTTAATAGGACAATTGTGAAGCGAACTTTACAAAATTTTAAAGAATAATATATTTACTTTAGTAGGTATATGATCAAAACTATTAAGGCATAAAGTGCTTTAGGGCGGGTTTCTTATTACTCAGTTAAATGTGACTTAACTTGCTATTAGATTAAACTCGGAACAAATTTTGGTGGACTTTAACCAAAGATTGTGTTTTTAGCAATCAATTTAAGAACACTTAACTTTGTTAGTATTGCCAACTTTTCTATCAACAAGTAAGAGTGTTATATTCGGCTGTGCCGAATCTCATATACCCACCATCAAACCGTATGCCGTAAAAGGAATGCCCCCATATAAACATCAGGGTGATGTTTGGAATATAGCTTAAGACAATTATGGACCGAGCTCTTTTGAACTAACAAAATATTAATTTTTAATATTTTGTACTGTACTTGTAATTATCAGAGTTTTCTTCATCAAATTTTCTAAAGAGGATCTCATATGTGGTGTATGGTCAATTGTTGACCTATCCTCATAACTTTTTGTAGACTGATTTTGGTTCATATAAAACTTGTTTACATTCGCTGTTCTCGCATTTTTATGCCGGCAATTAGCGTTCATGTAATTTTATAAAGTGGCTTATATGGGGGGGTAGGGTGAATTACCGACACATTCCGCATGAAATTCGGAGCGAATTTCATAACCGTATTTCATAACTCATATTTTTAAGCCAGTAATGATCGTTTAAGAAATTTTCTAAAGGGGACCTTGTATGGGCGGTAGGGTAAATTATGGACCGATCCTCCCTAAATTTAATGGAGAGATTTTGGCACGCATTAAACTTATGTGCGTCAATTTTCGTCACTACATTAATATTTTTAAGCCAGTAATGAGCAGTATATTTATTTGCAGAGGGGGCCTTATATGGGGGAAGGGTCATTTATGGGCCGATCCAAAAAAAAAATGGTACTGAGATTTTGGCTCGTAAGAAACTTACGTGTGTAGCATTTCATCGCTTTACTCTTATTTTTAAGACAGTAATGAGCGTTAAAGCTATTTCCTGAAGTGGACCCAATAGGGGGAGAAGGGCCAATTATGGACCTATCCATATTAAAGTTATTAAAAAGATTTTGGCTCGCGAGGAACTTAATTGTGTAAAATTTTATTGCTATATTCGTATTTTTTAGCCAATAATGAGCGTTAAAGTCATTTTCAGAAGGGGACCTTATATGGGGGGTAGGGTCATTTATGGGCCGATCTTAAAAAAAAAATCGTAGAGCGATTTCGGTTCGTAAGAAACTTATTTATACCGAATTTCATCGCTATACTCGCATTTTTGGACCAGTAATGAGTGTTAAAGTAATTTTCTAAAGGGGACCTTATATGAGGGGTAGGGTCAATTATGGACCGATCCTCAAAAAATTTGGTAAAAAGATTTTGGCTCATATGGAACTTATTTATGTCGAATTTCATCGCTATACTTGTACTTCTGAAGCAGTTATGCCCGTTGAAGCTGTTTTTTGGAGGTCCACTTGTATGGGGGCTATCCGAAAAAGTGGACCGATATTGCCCATTTTCAATACCAAACAAACCTTAACAATAGAGAATATTTATGCAAAATTTCAACTGCCTAGCTCCTCTCGTGTGGTCCCTATCGTGATTTCAACAGACAGACGGACAGACGGACGGACGGACGGACGGACGGACAGACGGACAGACGGACGGACATGGCTAGATCGTCATAGAATTTAATAGGGACCCGGAATATATATACTTTTATGGGTCTATGAGCAATATTTCGATGTGTTACAAACGGAATGACAAAATCAATATACCCCCCATCTTTTTTGATGGTGGGTATAAAAATATAAACAATAAACAGCTGTTAATGTAACTGAAAAACAAACAAAAAAAGATTAAACTAGGTTTAATCTATGAAAGTAATGTATAATAGCAAATGGTTAAACTTCTCCAGACAATTAAATGAACTAAACGATTCGAAAGTCTACGCCTTATGAAATGAAAATATCGACAATTTTGTTATTGAAAATCTTAACAACTATTTATCCTTCCAAATAAATATCAAACCAAATTTAGAGTTGTAGTTTTTTTTTTGTTTTTTTTATTATTAATTTAGTTAAAATTATTATAATGATTTAAATATTTATTACACAGGTGTTATAACAGTTTTTTTTATTTTAATGGAGGATGTTTTTCATTTATTCCAAATTAATGTTTTTATTTAATAAAATCGTGAACTATGGGTTTTTTTTCTTCTTTTACGAATCGAATTTTTCTTTCATGTATTTTTTTTTAGTAAATTTTTCATTTTGTAAAGATGTTAAATTAAAAAATAGTAAATATATAATAATAGAGAGATTTTTTAATTAATTAAATAATTAATATTGTGATGTACCCAAAACACTATACATCAAACGGTTGAAGGATCCACTTTGACGAATGGTTTCATCGGTTGTGTTTACCACCTATGAAATAAAGAAAGAAAGAAGAAGAAATAATTTAGTCAGAGATTTCTTTGATGTATGATTGGAATATTTAATGACATTTGACATTAAATATTTTTTGCTGTTATTTTGAGTAGGAGGTATTATAAACATAATTTTGTTTAATTAAATTTCTTTTAATAAGTTTCGAAATAATGGCGTAGTTTTATACTTACATTGTACGACGGACCGGAAATGGGCGCTGATTGTTGTACTGGTTTCTATAGAATCGAAGAAATATAGAAATTAATATTTATTATTTATTTCAAATTAATATATGATAACATCATATGAATTGTTTTTTCTTTTGATTTAATGATACAAATAAATTGTTTAGTTTTACTTTTAAATAAATCAAATGCATTTAAATTAATTAATAATTTTTGAACAAAAATATGATGTATGTTTAGTTTTGTTTTATATATACACAATAATGAGTATTAGTTAATGTATGATTAATGTTAATTGTTAATCATTTTCAAAAGGCTTTTTCAATGGCTACACATTAAGCTATACTTGGGTTAATAAAGATTCAACTTAAATACATAATTAATTAAATTTTTACAATTACAAGGTACAATATTAATACATATTTTAACCAAATTAGTATTAACAACTACTGTTCCTAAAATGCGGGCAATTTTTTACTACAAAACAAATTTTAAACAAAAAAAAGTACACAATTTACAATAATTTACAGCTGAGGCATTTAAATAAGAAAACAAAAAAGTAAGAGAGAGAGATACATAGAAAGAAAAAATGATTGAACAAACAGTGATTGACAGGACATAATCGAACTGACATATTTTTTTGAGCTGACGTAACGATAAGTGATTGATATTGATTTGATATGACGAGAGAGAGAGAGAGCGAACGAGCGAGAATAGTGTGTATGTGTAAGAAGAGGCAGTGATATTTACTGCTGGTGGTCACTCACTAACTTCTCTGATCTTACCTTTCCTGGAACCATTCTATTGGGATGGAAAACCTTTGGTTGCACTGGTACTGTTACTTCTTCAGTGAAAGCAGCATTGCCATAACCCTCCTCTTGAATGGCTCTATAGGTTTCACTCCTGGATGGATCATAGACAACTGTTTTCTTGTAACTGTCATCGTAAAGTGACGTAATGTGTTTTGGTTTGTTGTTGTTATAGTTGTTTAATAAATTATTAAGTGCAGCGTGTTATAGTTGTTCATTAGACATCATCAAATTCATTCGGTTTTCATCATTGATTTTGAACCATTTTTTTATAATATTTTGAGATTTTGGTTTTATTTTATTATAGATTTTGTTTATATTTATATTTTATTTTTTTGGACGAGTAGAGATTTATTTTTATTTTAGAGCGTAGAGTGAGAAGAGAGAAAAAACAGGATGTGCACAAAATAAGTTAGAATTAGTTTTAAAAAAAATGTTTTTGGTAAATTTGCAAAACAACTCAAATGACAGTTTAAATGACAATTTCCAATTCAATCTTAATTTAAAGAATTAATTTCATTAAGAAAGGTGTTAGAACTACTACATTAGCGATAAATAAAAAAAGAAAAGTTTCTAGCTAAACATTAGTGGACAAGCGTGACAGATAATTTTAGACATTTTTATTGAAAGAAAAGGAAATAATTTTGAGTTTTAAGATTTTCTAGTACAAATTTTTGTTAGCCACATAAGCGTTTCATTATTATTATTTTTTTTTTTGCTTTTAAGTATCATCATTAGCTTAGGGAAAACGGATATTTGGTTGGGAGTATCTTGGTGGGAATAATTGTGTATCAATAGGGTAATTATAGGGTTTAGAATAGTGTTGGGTTTGGAATAAATTTCTTCTAGTATTATTTTCAAAGATTTTTTGTAAAATCAAATTGAAAAGTTGGGTTTTTTGCTCTAGTTTTTTATTATTCTCAATGATGATATAGTTGTTCCAGCTGTTTTTGTCGCTGTTCACGTTGTTGTTGTTCTTGTAGTTCTTTCTGTTTTTGTTGCTCCAGTATTTTATATTTTTGTTCCAGGAAAGATAGATCGATGAAAATTCTAATATTAATCGTGCAGCTAATTCTTCTTAACACTACTTGTCTTTAAAACTAACTTTTATTTGTTTTAATATAGATATAGTTACGTTTTTAAAACGTATTTGTTTTATCGTTTTATTGGGAATGTTTAAAAATTGTTTTTTATTGTAATAAATTTTGTTTATTGGGTTGCAGTGTTAATTTCCAGTAACAAAAAAAAAACAGAGTTGATTTTAAAAACAAAATCAACCACCAAAATAAAACGGAAGTATGCTCTTTTTTGCCAGAACGTGAAGATAACAACAGAGTTTCAATGTGTTTCTTTTATTAAATTTGAAACAAATGGAATTGAAATTATTCATTTTTTGTTATTTATCTTCACATAAAAATTAAAAAATCATATAGCATTTGAATATAAAAATTCATTTTATTTACACCAAAATAAAAACTAGATGTTTTTTGTAAAACAAGGGAAATTATTTAATAAATCACTTTAACACACTTTACTTTATTTTTCTTAAAAAATGTATTTTATTTTTTACAAAAGTTGTATTATGAAGTGTTTTAAAAAATAATAACCCTATTTTAGGTATCTTTAAATTAAAATATTTTGCCAATTTCATTGGGTTTCAAAATAAATAAAAATTTGAATTTTTTCATATTCATTTTTGAAAAAATTTCTGATTTGTTTGGGAAAACCAAAGAAAATTTTATATTTTTATAAATAAAAGTAATAAAGTCTAAAAATACTAGTTTTTAATTGGTGTAGGTTTCATATCAAAAAATATCATGTTTCGATTTCAAATGCTGTCTAGATAAAGAGCATATTTTTAATTAATATTTTAAAAAGTTAAAAAGTTTGTTTTTTTAATAAGTGTTAATAAAATATTAAAAATCATATTAATATTATTAAAAAAATATTAAATTTAAATAAAAACTAATATTTAATTGACAAAAACATAAAACTGGTTTTCAAAAATACAAAATCCGTAACGCTGTGTAGTTAAAGTTTCTTAAAAAAAAGAACACAAGAAAACTACAAATTTGTCGATAAAAAGGAATTTTTAACAAAAATTGTTAAAAAAAAAAATACTACAGACAACAAAAAACATAAAATTATTTAAAATAAATAAAACAAAAACTACTGGGAACACAACATATAATTTGTTTACAATAGAAAGATTTGAAAAATAACTACTTTTCAAATCAATTTACTCAAAATATCAGTGTAAACAAAGAAATATATGTTTGGATTAAAGGTATACATCAAAATTGTGTAGAATTTTTGTGTAATTAATTGTATTTTACGGGAAAAGTTACAAAAGCAAGCAATAGTTAACAAATACAGATTTACTAAATGGGATAGTATTGAATTTTTCTAGAGTTTACAAAGAAATCTAAATACCAACTACTAAATTTAGAACATATCTAAGATATGATATAATAATGATCAGCAGGATCAACAAATTTCTAATTTTAAAATGATTTGTGAAGAAAAAAAAAAAGAAATACTTAAATAGATTTGTTTTATAACTCATTTTTACCGGTCAAGTTTTGTTGGCAAAGGACGATGCAAAGCACTCTTCCATATTGCATTATTGACACTACAACAAATAATATAGAGTCGACAAAAAATATATATGTATATCACATCAATTTATATATAAAACACATTTGGTTTAATTGTTTTTGAATTATTTTGTTTGTTTTAAAAGGGTTTACGGTTGAACGTGCATTTATATAGAAAGAACACAGCATATCTCACAATATTTATATTAAAAAACGTTGATATCGTTGGAATTTCCAAAAAAAAAGTAAATAAATAGATTATTCATATTAAAAGATTAGTACAAATTACATAGATTTTCTTATAAATTTGTTTATTTGGCAGTGTAGCTTGTGGTTTAAGTGTAGCCTTTGCTAATTTTGTTTAGAAACCTAATTTGCTGTTAATTCAAAATTTAGTATAATTTGTTTGTATTTTAGTGTAAATCTTCAACGGTTTTGTATTAATTTAAGCGCAAATGCTTAATCTCAGTTTAAGCAATTTGTTTTATTTTTCTTTCAAACGTTTTAAATTAAACGGAGCTTTTTATTCTGGTATAATTCATATTAGTATATATATATTTTTAAGGGGTTTTATGATAAAAATCAAGATACTTACGGAACTGTTTGGCGGATGGTGCTTTCAATGTTGTTATCAGAGTACAAGCCAATGGGAGAGTTGAATTGTTTGTGGAAAACCTTAAAATTTAGAAAAATATAACAAATATTTGCAAATATTTTCAAATTTCTGTTAAAAACTTACTTTGCCAGAATCAGCATCTTGACCAACAACTCTGTGCAACATGGTGTCGGCAACACGTTGCTTCATTACACTATCATGGAAATCATGATGGGGATGGGCACGTACAGCTGGGTTAGGGTAGTGTCTCAAATAGGATTCTGTGGTGGGAGCATCTTTTTTCACTTTAGCACCGGGCAAAACCAGTGGAGTTGTTCGGTAGGGCTAAAAATATTTCAATTAAAAGTAATCAAATTAATGTAACTATTTTTTGCGATTACGTCTATATATTTTGTTCAATTTTAAATTGTTTATTATTTTTTAAATTGTTTTGTTGTTGTTTATATTTTATGAGTTATTTTTATATAAATATCTGTTTATATGTTTGAGTCTGCAATGTGTGCGAAATGTGAGTCTTATATACTAATCAATATATTAAACGTATGGCCCCTATTTCTACTACTCATCTACATCTATATAGATATTTAAATATAAAAATAAATTTCTCGCAGAATACGTCCAGAATCATGAAAAATCGAGAACATTTGGTAGAAGAAAATGGAAAATATTCATATACAAACGATAATATGTAGATTTTCAAAAAAATTAAAGAAACAAACAAATTTATAGGCGAAATATTTTACTGTCTGTTTATATTGTTGGTTATTTTCAAAAAAAAAAAAAAAATGCTCCTCCTTTACTCTCTCATTGGTGGTGTTGGTTGGTGGCTTGATTATTTAAAATTGTATGTATTTGTTGTTTATACTCAGTTCTATATATTCTTATATTTTTAAAATATTACGTAAGAAATTATAGCCAGCATTTAACAAATACATTCCGATGGAATCATTTTGTTAATTTTATGTTCAAAATATATAAATTTTTTTATCTAATTGGTATTAATTTCATTTTGGAATTGAATGTCAAAGTGTAATAACGTTCAGAGGTAAATAATGCATTAAATGCTTTGTTACGAAAAGTAAATGTAATAAATTTGCAATGTTTTGCTAATAATTAATTCAAAATTTTTACTTCTAAATATTTTGTCTGAAAATTTCCAAAATTAGTTTACTATATTCTGTTAACTGTTTATTTATGCTGTTAGCTTTACACTTATTAATATAATACAACTCTGTGTTAAGGCAGAAATTGTAACGTCACTAACCAGCTGACGTTTTGTTTACCGCGCTTTTACTACCTGCATGTTGCTGATGCACCAAATAAGAATAATTAAAAGAAAAGAAAGAAGAAAAAACTAGTTCTTTGTTTGAAAAATTGTTAAGTTGCGATAAAATTTTTTAAAATTAAATTAATAAAGTTTTTTTATGTAAATTTCATATATTTTGTAATTAAATGGCAGCAGTAAGAAGATCAACACGTTTGAGCAGTATAGGTAAATCAACACCTACACTTCCTGCCACGCCAAAGACTCCGAAACAGGCCAGCTTGTGGCAGCACCGAAATTCTAGGAATTCGGTCACCATACACAGTGACGAGGAGGAAGAAGAAGAACGTTCCTCTAATTGTAGTAACGAAGAAAATTGTGATTTAATAAATAAAATGGAGCAACGTAAGAGAGCCTCCGCTAGAAGCAAGAAAACGGTAGAAGCTGAAGAAATCCAGACACCAAAGAGTAAAAAAAACACCAAACCTATGCCAGCTTCTAAAAAAAGAGAATTATTAAAAAGACTGCAAACGGAGGAAGATGTTACAGCAGATGAAGAAGATTCACAAAAGGGTTCGCCTCCCAAACAAGTTAGACAACAGCCTAGCGCTGTGCCCCAACATGTTATAAGCCCTTCACGTCTATTAGATCGTCTAAGTATAGATGAAAAACCTGAAGAAGTGGCAAGTCCCCAGAAAATACAAATTTCTCCCAAAAAGGAAAAAATCAAGGAAACTGCCCCTAAAACTACTCCGGTACGTAATAAATATCAAAATGCCCGTCGTGTGTTAAACAGTGCTGAATGTCAAAATCTACCAGGACGTGAAGAACAATTAGAGGAATTGCGTTCATTCTTAAGAGAGCACTTAGAAGCTAAAAAGTCTGGCAGTTTATATGTTTCCGGACAGCCGGGTACTGGCAAAACAGCCTGTTTATCTCTTTTATTAAGAACACCCGAATTCAACAAACGTTTACAGACCGTCTATGTTAATTGTACTTCAATCGCCTCTATAGGAGGAGTCTACAAAAAACTTTGTGCTCAATTGAATCTAAAACCTCAGGGTCGTACGGAGCGTGATCATTTACAGGCTTTACAGCATCATATTAAGACTAGTCCTAAAATGCTGTTAATAGTTCTTGATGAGATTGATCAATTGTGCAGCTCCAAACAATCGGTTTTGTACACTATTTTTGAATGGCCTTCTATGCCCGATGCTAGCATACTTTTGGTGGGTATAGCCAATAGTTTGGATTTAACTGAACGTACACTGCTGCGTTTGAATGCTCGTTGTGAGTTAAAGCCCAAACATATGCACTTTCCCCCATATTCCAAACAACAAATTGTGGACATTTTTAAATCCCGCTTGGCGGAGGCGGAAGTATTGGATATTTTTCCTCCAGTCACTTTAAATTTATTAGCTGCTAAAGTTAGCGCTGTTAGTGGTGACGTAAGAAGAGCTTTGGACATTGGACGACGTGTAGTTGAAATTGCTGAACAACAAAAGAAAGCTGGAGAAAAAGAAATCAACTTAAAGAATCTTAATTTACCAGAAGGGGAAAATCCACAACCAACTAATGAAGGTGAGTGTTTTTTATTGTTAATAATTAACTTCCATTTCTAAAATCCGATATTTTACAGAAATTCTCAAACCCGTACAAGTTACCCAAGTAGCGGCCGTACTTAATAAAGTTTATGGGGCTTCTCAAAATCTACAAGAAGACATGGATGAAGCCTTTCCATTGCAGCAGAAAATAATGTTGTGTTCATTAATGTTAATGCTGCGTAATGAAAAGAATAAAGACATCTCTATGGGTCGTTTACATGAAGTCTATAGACGGGTCTGTAACAAACGTAACATACATCCGGTAGATCAAGCAGAATTTGCCAGTCTAGTGGATTTAGTACAGACTAGAGGCATTTTGCGTATTGTTAAGAAAAAAGAACCACGTCTTAGTAAAGTCCAGCTGCAATGGGATGAGGAAGAAGTTAATGGTGCTCTTAGTGACAAACAATTAATAGCTTCTATACTAGATGACACCGCCTGTTTGGGCAAATAATTTTATTTATAATTGCCATTTTTTAAAACTTTTAGACAAAAATACTACAAACGAATTTTTTAAAAAGGAAGTAATTTTCATATGATTTTTTCTCTACCTTATTTTCGTATCTATTTTTAAATTTAATTTAGTTTATTTTTTTTTTAATTAGTAATTTTATAGAATTCACCTGACATTTTTCTTAACATTAACCATTTCATCTGTTTACTTTTCATTGATACACAACCAACAATACAAAAAGAAAGAAATGTATTTTTATACTAATGAAAAATTAAGTTATTTTTAATTTTTCTAATCTTTTTCATTTAACAAACAACCTTGATCCAAAAGAAGAGTCACTAATACAAAAATAAAGTGATATTTTGGTTGTTTTTATTTTATAACATATAATATCTTGTTTTTAATTTATTTAATATCAGTTTTTATCTTCCTATTTTATTTAGTTTTTTTCTCTTTTGAAAATCAAATAGAATAGAAATGTAAATCAAAAAAAAAAAAAAAAAAAAAAAAAAAAAAATTATACACAAAGCGTCATAGGTAATTAAATAAAATGCAAAGCAAATTTATCTTTCATTAAAATGTTTCTTTTTATAAATAAATAACAAAAATTTTAAATTTATTTGCGTTGCATTTTTAAGTTATTTTTATGATACCACTGTATTTATAAATAGTGATGTTTTTTCAATAATAAATTGTTGGTTGTTAAATAAAACTTTTTAATGCATATAATTTTTAATGATTTTTTGAAAATGAAATTTAATTTTTATGTTTTTCTTCTCTTTTATAATTACAGGTTTATTTAATTTTAAGCTACAATAAGAAAACAAAAGTGAAATTATTTCAAGAACTTTTACAAAATAAGCAAAATAATTGATGTTATATGACAAATTTAAAAATTTCACCTCAAGAATTCCATAATAAGTCTCAATATTGCTAGAAAATCTCATCTATAGAAATTTCATAACTTTCAAATCAAGATTCAAGATTAAACCTCAAGAATTCCATATCCATCAAGACTTTTAAATCAAGATTCAACAATAACCCTCAAGAATTCCATATCATTAAAGAAGCAAAATTGTTAGAAAATCTCATCTTTAGAAATTTCATCATTACAAGTTTAACTCTCAAGAATTCCATATCATTCAAGCAGCAAAATTGTTAGAAAATCTCATCTTTCATCATAGCAAGATTCCAAGAATTCCACCTCAAGTCTCTAGCAAATATAAACTTTACAAATCATTAACCAAAATCATCTTTAAGATGTGGAAAATTACTTCATTTTCGTATCAAGATTCAAGTACATCTATTCAAAACGATTCAAGATTTCAAGAAAATGAATGTAAGTAAGTAAACAAGTTTTTTTATATTTTTTACAATATTATATTTAACAAAAAAATTACACAGTTTTCGAACTAAAAATTTTAAATCTCGACATCATTTAGTGTTAGGATTGTTAAAAAGAGATTCTTCGAGTCTCACTAACAACAAAATTTGAAAAAAGTCAAAACCCAGATAACACTACATGATATCTCTGATTAATAAATTATGACGCCAGATTCGAAATCAGCGCCACTCAATCTTTAAGAAAAGAATGCTTTGGTCTCTGGGTTAAAAATTTGTTGACTTATGTAATTATTTCCTCCGTTAGGTTAGTGGTTAGTTAGTTTTTAGTTTTGCTGGGTGCTAGTAGCTGTTTACTCTAAAGTTCTGTCAGAAAATTCCAAATTTTTATCAAAATTTAAATTTTTTTTCAAGTTAAATATTGAGCAGATATACATATATACTGATTTTGTTTGGATGTTAGCTCGTGAATGAGCCGAGTGGAACGATTATTTTAGCCTTAGGAAATCGTTAGGACAACATAATCAAATTGGCTTTCTTAAAAGAACTTTTCAAACAAAAAGATTTTTCGAAATGTTTAAAATTTCGAAAAAATTTAAACGAATTTAATGTTTTTATTAAAGGTCATTCAACTAAACATTTTTATAAAAATCTAAAAGGTTCTAATAGGTTCGTTGTTAATAAACTAAACTCTGCATAGTTCATAATTGAAGAAATCTTTCCTATAAATCAAAGGTTTGAACAGTTCAAACTTTGTTTGAATCTTAATCATACAAAACTTTTGAACATTCATGAAGAAAAGTAAAATTCATTATCTCATAATTTTTTATATCTATAATGTTTTTGTTTAAATATTTAACCTTGTAGAAGGAGAAAAATTAAAAATATTTTATATAATTAAATTATTTCTAAATTAATTTATGATTAAATTAAATTAGCATTTCACCAAAAACCCTTTTGTTTTTCTCGCTATGGATTTTCTTTATTATAAGACATGTGCCTGTATGAGTATTTTTATTATAATTAGCTAAATATGTTTGATATTAAAACGACAAATGTTTCAAATCTTTTGTCAGATGTTAATCATCATCATTCTTAACGCCTCAATTCAGCCATATTAAACACATATACATATATTATACAAATTCACACCCATTGTTATAGAAAAAAATCGAAAATAAAATACTTATTTGTTTATTGTGCTTAATTTGTTTGTTCTAAATTTTCCTTCTTGGCTATTTTGATGAAAAACCAAACAACAACAACAATAATAATAAATAGAATTTAATCGGGAATAAAATTAATTTGCTTGCTTTAAGAAAAGGCTCTTTTTTTGACGTAGAGAACAACATATTTTTGCCAAAATATATATATTTTTTGTACGCTTTTCCATTTGTTATATTATTTATTTGTATAAATCTAAAAATAAAGTATACATTACAGTATAGAAAAGCTATGAAAACGAAGGCAATTTTTTTTTAATGAAAAACAACAATATTTTATTGAGTGATAGAGGAGGAGGGGGATAGTGGTTGTGGACGACAATCATTTAACGTATTTGTTAAATACGAGTGTGTGTATTTGACAAGTGAAAAATTTTAAAAAATAAATGTTATTTCTAGATAAATTTGCAATATTTATGGAATGTTGAAAATATTGCTAAAATGTTATCATTAAGAATTTTAAAATTTTTCAAGAAATTAAAAATGTTTGAAATTTTTTGCAATTTATTAAAAAAAAATATTAGAAATTTTGCAACATATATTAAAAACAATATTATCAAATAATGAAATAGAGTTATTTAAACTCTAAATAAAAAAACGTTAACGATTTTTGTGAATTTGGTAAAAAAAAACTTTTTTACAAATTTTAATTTTTTTAAATTTGAAAACAATTTCAATATTTAAAAATTACAACAAATTAAAGTAAAAGCCTTAAGTAGTTTATATGTTTCCTATTTATCAAATAAAATTCAAAAAATTCAATTAAAAAGCATTTAAAAATTCTGCTTACTTGATATTGAATACATTCGTTGAGGTCTGGTTGTTCCCTGTAGTAGTGTGGTGAACCGTTTTTGAATTGTACGTACTCCATTTTTATGTTTGTTTTGTTTGTGTTTTGTGTGTTTAATAAAAATGTGATTTAAAAACTCCTTTTATATTAGAAACAAAATAAAAAAAAAAAAAATAGACAAAAATTCAACAATTAAAAACAAAATTTCCAAAAATTATTTCAAATTTAAAAATAAACTAAAACAAAACAGTTAAAAATAACTATTACGTAAGTAATAACTATGAATTTCAAAAGTTTTCAAAGTTCTTTTCGTTTTTTAATATTTTTCTTTTCTTTTTTTAAATTTAAAGTCTTTTTAAAATACACTTCAAAAGTTCACTTTAATTATAAATTTAGTGTAATAAAAAAAAGTTAAAACTTGCTTTTTTTGTTTATATTTTAAATCGTTTGTTTTTCGTTTCTTTACACTTTTAGTTTATAATACGTTCTTATAGTTTTTCTAAATCGTTTCAATTGTCTGGAGATCGTTTGGTAATCGTTTTGAAATTTTTCACTTCAATAATTTTTTTTTCAATATTTTTCTTTTGTTTTGTTAACTACCTAGTATTCTATAATGCGAACTTAATTTTACAATATTCCGAAAGCAACTGATTTGAAAATTTTTCAAAATTTGATGATGAAAAGAAAATTTTGTTTTTAATAAAAAAAATATATAAAATTATATTTGTATATAAGTCCCCCCTCCCCCCACACACATACACTAACAAAACAGCAACAATGAACATACAACAGCAACTCATACATTGGCAATTAAGCAGGAGTATATAAACAATAAATATTTTTCATTAATTTTTCCTCCACGGCTAACACCACCCCCAACCCTTTTACTCCTCCATAGAAAATTGTTCTAACACACTTTAAAAGCTGTATGGGACGTAAACATTTTTCCTCCTCCATGTTTTTGTACATAAAGAAATTCAGCAATATTTTAGTAAATATTTATTCAAAATTTTTATGTGTGTATTTGTTTTTTTTTTTTTTTTTCAAATAATATACCACCATAAAGTCAAATAGGAAAATGTTGTTATTGTAGTTTTTTTTTGCAGAAATAAAATGTTGTTTTTCGTTCTAGATTTTTAATATTTTTTCTCAATGTTTTGTATAGTAAAATATATTTTATTTTTCATTTTAATTATTTTTTTTTGCTTCGTTTTTTCTTCTCTGTTCAACATAAACTTGGACTTGTATACATTTGGTGCGCCTACACATTTGCCATTAAAATATTTGGGCCAATTCCATCTCCCCACAATGTAAATTCTGTTTCAAATCTACCCCTTCCTGCCTGTCTGCGCCTCGTTTGCCCTCGTTGAGTTGAAATGTTTATTATTGTTTTTATTATTTAAAAATTTATTTTATAAATTACACTTCTCTAAAGGTAAATTATTTTAATTTGTTAATAAGTGTACATATGTAAATATTTGCATATGTATACTTAAATTTAAGTACAAACAAATGTTGTTTGTATATTTTAGTGTTAAACTATTTCCTTAATTTTTTAGTATTGAAATGAAACGATTTCCAATATATGCAAACATATTGGAAATCGTTTCATTTGTAACATATTGGTATCCCAAGGAAATTAAATTCCTACGATTATGTTTGTCAATTGTTTTATTGCAAACAACAATCTTTGGAGAACAGTTAAAACTTTCTCCCCTATAATTTTTCGTTTTTTATGTATTTTTTCAAATTATTACAGGGCATACAAATTTCGACCTGGCCGAACATTCTAACCTAATATTTACCTAATTTAATGACCTTTTAGACTGACGGCGAAGAATTTTCGTCTCTGTTTTATTGTTTTCAATAAAATTTGTAATTATCTACACGATTTCTTTTTTTTTAGCTTGTAAATGACCTCGAAGGTTCATGATATTGAAGTTTAAGTTCATTAAAAATTTATGTAAATATTTTTTATCTAAACGGAAATTAATGTTATACAATATTTATTTGTTTCTGTTTAATGTATATTTTTCTTTAGTTTTTCCTATTTGGTTTTCTACGATATCGCCAACAACATCTTTATTTGTGAACTATATATTGAATAACAATCGAAAGAGTCTCACGATTTTACATTAGACCAAATATTGGGTTTGACATCGCAGACAATACTGTAGACTAGACTATAGACTAGACTATATACTAGACTATATACTAGACTATAGACTAGACTATAGACTAGACTATAACTAGAATATAAACTAGACTATAGACTAGACTATAAACTAGACTATAAACTAGACTATAGACTAGACTATAGACTAGACTAGACTATAGACTAGACTATAGACTAGACTATAGACTAGACTATAGACTAGACTATAGACTAAACTATAGACTAGACTAGACTAGACTAGACTACAGTCTAGACTATAGACTAGACTATAGACTAAACTATAAACTAGACTATAGACTAAACTATAAACTAAACTATAAACTAGACTATAGACTAGACTATAGACTAGACTATAGACTAGACTATAGACTAGACTTTAGACTAGACTATAGACTAGACTTTAGACTAGACTATAGACTAGACTATAGACTAGACTATAGACTAGAGTCTATAGTCTAGTCTATAGACTAGACTACAGTCTAGACTATACATTAGACTATACATTAGACTATACATTAGACTATACATTAGACTATACATTAGACTATACATTAGACTATACATTAGACTATACAATAGACTAGACTATAGACTAGACTATACACTAGACTGTAGACTAGACTATACACTAGACTATAAATTAGGCTATAGACTAGACTACAGACTAGACTATAGACTAGACTAGACAATAGACTAGACTATAGACTATACTATACACTAGGCTATAGACTAGACTACAGACTATACACTAGACTAGACTACACTAGAATATAGAATAGACTATAGAATAGACAATAGATTAGACTATAGACTAGAAAAGTTTTTCAAAAATGTTAAAATATGTAAAACAATTTTCGAACATGCATAGCTAAAATAATCGAAAAGTTTTTAAGAATCCTTAATAGTTTTTCTTCTTTTTACTGATTCAAAATTAAACATGATTTTAGCATTGAATAATTTGTTAGCAGTACAGAAAATCAATTAAATCAAAACCATTTTGAGTTAAATATAAATAAAACATTATTTCCAAAATACTACTCAACATAAAATTAGTTATCCACAACTAAAATTATACAATTTCTAACAAAAAATAATATTATAAAAGCAAATTGTCCATACAAATTAAATATAAATCTTTTTTAAAAGTGGCCAAGGCAACAAACAAATTTTTCTAACAAGTTGACAACAGCTGTAACTGTTGTAATTCGAAAAATGAAAATTTATTTAAATTTGTCCCCATTTTAAAGGAAAAAACATAAATTGATTGATATTCAAAGCATCTGTAATTGAAATACTCAATCATTTTCACTATTTATTTATTAATTAAAACCTGAAGAAAGATCACTTTTTACACTCTTTACAATTTTAGGCTAAAAATAAAATAAAAACATAAAATTTAATGGCAACCTTGATAATATTTTTTCAAAATCTTTTCACTGAAAGTCACATAGAAATTTGAATATACATACATATAATGCCCTTGAAATTAAAAACAGTTTCATCATTTACATTGAAAATTTAAAAAAAATTCTTCTTCATTATGATGATTTTAAACGAAAGTTTTATGAAAAATTTGTATTTGTTGTTTGTTTAACAATTGTTGTACATTGTTCATCTCGAGTACATTTACTATTGAAAATTAAAAAAAAAAACGTGCCTTTTTGAAAAATAAGTCTTATTTTTCAAATATTTTCTTACAAATACCCAAATGCTCATAATGTGGTTTTTGGGAAGGGGGAACTGTGATGATGATGATGAGTTAGTGGACTTGTCTCTTGACTTTGATGTCACCATCGCTAAATACAAAACATACGTCTTTGTTTAATTCTAGTCACCTATTGTTTGTGCGTCATTTATGTATTTATTTATTTTTTTGTGTTAAATACATATGTACATATCTTGCATATTTTTCATTTTCTAATGCTACACATTATGATGATACATCTTTATTTTTATTTTTTAACATTTACAAAAATAAACATAATACAAATGCACATCCATAGGCCGAATTTTTGATAGACGCTATTTATAATTGCTTTAAGAAAGTGGAACAACAAATAAAAATATTCCATACAAGATAATTCTATTTAATTTAGTTAAAAATATAGTTTCATTTTAAGTTTTTATTTAACTAACTATGCTGGCCATAGGGTATTCTCTATACCATTAGGGAAATAAAGCATGAAATAATGAAGCCCTTGACCATCTGTATTTAAATTTGGTTCGCATTTGTTTTATTAATTACATTATTTTATTTTAAATTTTGTCTTTTTTGTGAAAAGTTCAATGAATTTTATAAAAAATAAAAGTATATTTTTAAATTTTCATTGAAATCATCTCTTGTGATTTGTTGCTTCAAATATATATTTAATTTTTTATATCAAAACAACAAAACAAATTAAGAAAACGTTATAAATTACAAGCAAATATTAAGTAGGCCACAGTGGGACCAGGTCGTTAAAAAATGGCACTAAAAATTTACATATGGAAAACAGTTTATTTATGTTAACTTCAAAATTTTATAGTTTTCAAGAATAATACAAAACAAAAAAAAAATTCCCAAGATGTTTCTTGTTGTGGCAAAAGAAGCCAATCATTTCCGATATCAGATTCGATAAAAACAGAAATATGTATTACGGAATGTCTAAAAAGGGGATTTTACCTATCTTTAAACATCTCACAGTGTTTTCATATTTCTGGACCGATTTGGCATCTTGCCACTATGGAAAATACGCTCTAATCACTGTTTAGAATCTTGCTAAGTTCGTTCATAGGTGTTCTAAATTTCGGTCCTCTGTGTTTCTAACACGCAGTGGCAATTTTTTGTACATGGTTCTGCCGTTCCATGTACAAGCACTTTGCTCAAGTACTCGAGCTATCTAATCTCTGACTATTGATGGCCGTTGCATAACTCCTGAGATGCAAAAACATCACTTCCGTTTACAACCACGCTTGTCCTCCCAGTCAAGGAACATAATGTCATGCTGACTAAACAGTTCCTCCTGAGATGTCTCCCCAACTTTAGGAGTCATCCCAACTTTAACATCACACAGTTGGATGCTCCCCCGAGGCATGCCAGGAAGGCCCTTCGTGTATACGAAGAGAGCATACGAAGTTATGTTCAGGATCCCTTAGATCGGAATTCGTATACAGCAGCTTTGAACGACATTTATAGAGACGCCATCAATACCGCGGTTTCAGGTTACCGCATGAATGTCGTTCTTGGAGGTCGCCCACCGCCCATAGCAGAAATAGAGAAGAACCTGCCGCGAAAAACAAGAGTTGCTCTGGCACAACTGAGATCGGGATGGAGCAATAGGCTCAACGCCTACTGGTCCCGCATAGACCGTGCCGTTCCCAATATATGCCCAGCTTGTGGACAGGGTCCTCATGATATCCACCACATATTTAACAGTCCAGACAACCCTACTTCACTTAGCCCAATGGATTTATGGACTAACCCTATTGAAGTAGCCCAATTTCTTGGCTTAGACCTAAATACAGAACCCCCGGATTAAAAATTGTTTGGTTTAAGCTGTTACAACAACAACCACGCTGATGGGATGGCCTCTCTTGAGTCGGCAACAACACCTAGAGACGTATTCGGTAGACCGAAATGTGAATCCATCAAATATGCCGAGGACCTTGTTCTTACGCACAGAGAAGACTTAATAAAATACCGTTCATCCATCGCCATTCAACCCAGCCACACTCATAGAGAACACACTCACACTAGGTATAGGGTGGGTGAGTTCCGTATATCCTACATCCATACTGTATCATATACACTTAACACCAACTCATTTCCAACTCTTAGTCCCACAGTCACTCCTCTGTGGCGTATCTGTTGACTTCGGCAACAGCACTGAACTTATCTAGAATTAAAGACTTTACCGTGCATCAGTCTTTTAAACGACATTCTCTTCCCGCGAATTTTGGTTTAAACCACAGCCACCACGTGCAACCCGAAGGGACAAAGAGACAAAGTCCGAAACTCTGCCCTGTTAGCTACCGGTTCTCGTGGTATCAGTTTATGTGGTTCTCTGGTTCGACCCCATAAATTATTCCAAGGAAAGGCCGAGGATACATTTGATTGTCACCAGTTTGTAGTCCCGGCAGAATAGAGTTAGTGGTAGCACGTCTTTTCCCCGGGATTGCAATAACACCAAGATGGGGTCTTTCATCAAGGTAACATGCTCCCGGTGGGAATAGCTTTAAAACATCAAAGATAAAACGAATTTTGGCAAAAATAGTCATATTGAAAATTTATATTGAATTTACTTAAAAAGCATTTACACGTATTTTTTAGCGTGTAAACCGCTAAAATAATCATTTTTATAAGTAAACATGCACACACCTGTTTTCAAAATATTTGATTATTTTTTGAAAGAATTAATTCTTTTAATAGCTGTATTTAAATTTTAAAATAATTTGAATATAAATTTTAACCCCCTTATTCACAAACAACATTTTTATTTTATAAAAGGTTTATAAAACAAAATTTCCATACAAAATCAAATTTATAAACTGTTCATAAAATAAATATTTTGTTTGTGAATAAGGGGGTAAAAATTTATTTTGCAATATCACCTACAGGAAAAAAATCTATTTGAAAATGAAAACATCTAAACTGTTATGATGATTAAGAAAAAATATAAAAAATAAAGCATATGTTTAGGCTGAAATAATAAGTTAAATATGTACAAATGTTTGACAGTAAATAAGTGGGTGGACGGTTGGATGAATAGATATGATTCAATAAACATTTCTTTGAAAAGAACCAATACTTAGTAGTGCAATATAAAGGCAATTCAATTTTGTTTTAAAGCAATTAGGGTTCTAGTTAATGACATGTCAATAATGCATAACCCAATGTTATTTATTTGCAAAAAATAATAAAAGAACAATGTTTTGTTTTTGTTAAACGTACTATGTATGTACAGCAGTTTTAGAAAGCGTAAAAAAGCATAAATTTGAAATAAATTAATTCTCAATTTTGCATGATTGTGGATGGTAGTAGGTGGGAAGTCAATTAGGAACTCACTTGATTCACAATGGCGGCTTGCTCCTCAGCTACATCTTGTTGATGATCACGTGTTGGCATTGGTGTGAAAGTCGAATTTTCTGGTGGTGGGACATAACCACCGGAAGCATTTAATTTGGGAAATACTGTGTGGGGCAATGTATCAACGGGTACTTGTAGAGCACGCTCATATTGCCCCGGTCCGGGTAGAAATGGTGAAGGAGCTCTAGAAAAGAAAAAAATGTTAACATTCGCCAAACAATTTAAGTAAATGTATGAAGTGTTTATACCTATGAGGATATTGTTCTGGGCTTGTGGAGAGTAAAGCCGATTCTGATCTTGAACTATCTCCACTTAGACCTTGTGTATAGGCAATTTTACTGTCCCTGTAAATATTAAAGTAAAAAACAGTTTTAATATGTTTATAGTATCAATAATTGTTAATAAAATACCTGTGTACTACAAGATTAATTTCATTGCCAGCAGTACGGAATAACATCTGAGCATCGGCATGACTAACATCTCTGGCATCATAGTCACGTATTTTCGATATAATATCACCACGCAGTACTTCACCAAAGGCAGGACTGCCCACTTGTACCTAATTAAAAAAAGTAAAAAAAAAAAACAAAAGAAAAACCATTAAGATCATATTCTTAACATTGCAATTTATTTTTATTATTATTAAATATTCATAAATAATTTGCTTTACATTTTCATAATGCAATTTACAAAATGTTAATTGCAGTAACCTTGTTTTAAATCGGTCATATATACCCAATTGTTTCTATATTTGATTTCGGTTGGTTTGCCGTTTCATTTGTCAAATTGACAAAATTAAATTTATTTTATTTTTTTTGCAAAATTTATTAGTTTATTTGCACTTTATTCATATTTTGTTTTTATTTTGTTGTCGTTGTTGTTGTTTGGCTGTCGGCCTTGATTTTCTTTATTTTTTTGGCTAATAATGCACTCGTTACTCATTTGATTTCAAAATAAATGAATACAACGAATGTTTTTATTTAAATCTCTACTACGAGCAGACACGATACAATGTAAGTAAAATGCCAAACAAATATGTTTAAATATATTAAATGGATTAAATGAGTTTACTTTTTAGAAGAGAAAGAACTAAATGAACAAATTTGAATAATAAATACCTATTCTATTAACTTTTTTATTTAAAATATCTACATCCATTGCAAATATTTTGCATATGAACCTAAAGTAATGATCATACGATTCGTTTTAGATAGCATATTTCATGTTATTTTATTACAAAAACAATTCTTGTCCAATCAACCAAGAAATCTTGAAAGACTATTTAGCATAAGTCGAAGTGCTTTACATGAACATCTGCCGTTTTGGCCTTATTTTACGGTGGAACTTTTATAGCCGCTGAGTGAGCTAGTCAGACGACTCACCACCTCCCCTTTGACCTTTTTAAAGGCCGGTGGCAATTTTTGTAAGTGGTCCCACCATGGGATGGCCTCGGTGGAATCAGGAATCTGTACACCGAAATACGAATCTATCAAATAATCCAAAGACATTGTTCTTACTCACAGAGAACACATTATGGTAGGTCTGGTATGAACAGAGTAATTCCTGAAAATACCCTGGCAAGGAAGGGAAAATCATTTGTATAAGATACATTTCATCCATCACCATTTAGTACACTTCTCATTTATGCCACGCACTCACTATAGGTATACAGGTGAGTAAGGTCCGCATACCCCTACATTCTTCCCGTATCATATGCAATTGACACCTACTCATTTCCAACGCTTCTCTGCGGTTATCTTCAATAACCGGGGTCCAAAGGTCAAATCATTCCAAGCAAAGACCGAAGATATATTTGACACCACCAGTTTATAGTACCAGCAGACTAGCGGTATTGGTAGCACCTCTTTTCCCCCTGGATCGCAATAACACCAAGATGGGGTAGATCAAGGCAACATGCTCCGGTGGAACGATTTTACATGTCCAAAATGTTACTTATACGCAATAAGAAAATAATATTTTGCACTTAATCATTACTTACAATGAAAAATGGATCCATTACAATAACCCGAAGTAAAAGATCGTATGTTAAACCAAAAAGCCGAATCGATAATTAAGTCAAATATTCATGGCGCTAAGGCAATGTTATGCATTTGAAATCTGGACATCTGACCATCATAGGAAACCTATACCGCATGCAACTGATTCGTTTAAAGACATTCAAAAAGCCTAGAATATGAAAGATATGAAAGTTCTTTCTGGATACTCTTCACTTTAGAACAGTGTATCTGAATTGGCCTGATTCAATCATTGTCTCAAAAGATGGGCAGTATTTTTTGGCGCGGAATTTATATGTTGCTAAAAACATGGACATTTTCAGGCATACACCTAATATTGACAAATAGTCTAGTCTATAGTCTAGTCTATAGTCTAGTCTATAGTCTAGTCTATAGTCTAGTCTATAGTCTAGTCTATAGTCTAGTCTATAGTCTAGTCTATAGTCTAGTCTATAGTCTAGTCTATAGTCTAGTCTATAGTCTAGTCTATAGTCTAGTCTAGTCTATAGTCTAGTCTATAGTCTAGTCTATAGTCTAGTCTATAGTCTAGTCTATAGTCTAGTCTATAGTCTAGTCTATAGTCTAGTCTATAGTCTAGTCTATAGTCTAGTCTATAGTCTAGTCTATAGTCTAGTCTATAGTCTAGTCTATAGTCTAGTCTATAGTCTAGTCTATAGTCTAGTCTATAGTCTAGTCTATAGTCTAGTCTATAGTCTAGTCTATAGTCTAGTCTATAGTCTAGTCTATAGTCTAGTCTATAGTCTAGTCTATAGTCTAGTCTATAGTCTAGTCTATAGTCTAGTCTATAGTCTAGTCTATAGTCTAGTCTATAGTCTAGTCTATAGTCTAGTCTATAGTCTAGTCTATAGTCTAGTCTATAGTCTAGTCTATAGTCTAGTCTATAGTCTAGTCTATAGTCTAGTCTATAGTCTAGTCTATAGTCTAGTCTATAGTCTAGTCTATAGTCTAGTCTATAGTCTAGTCTATAGTCTAGTCTATAGTCTAGTCTATAGTCTAGTCTATAGTCTAGTCTATAGTCTAGTCTATAGTCTAGTCTATAGTCTAGTCTATAGTCTAGTCTATAGTCTAGTCTATAGTCTAGTCTATAGTCTAGTCTATAGTCTAGTCTATAGTCTAGTCTATAGTCTAGTCTATAGTCTAGTCTATAGTCTAGTCTATAGTCTAGTCTATAGTCTAGTCTATAGTCTAGTCTATAGTCTAGTCTATAGTCTAGTCTATAGTCTCATAGTCTAGTCTATAGTCTAGTCTATAGTCTAGTCTATAGTCTAGTCTATAGTCTAGTCTATAGTCTAGTCTATAGTCTAGTTTATAGTCTAGTTTATAGTCTAGTCTATAGTCTAGTCTATAGTCTAGTCTATAGTCTAGTTTATAGTCTAGTTTATAGTCTAGTCTATAGTCTAGTCTATAGTCTAGTCTATAGTCTAGTCTATAGTCTAGTCTATAGTCTAGTCTATAGTCTAGTCTATAGTCTAGTCTATAGTCTAGTCTATAGTCTAGTCTATAGTCTAGTCTATAGTCTAGTCTATAGTCTAGTCTATAGTCTAGTCTATAGTCTAGTCTATAGTCTAGTCTATAGTCTAGTCTATAGTCCAGTCTATAGTCTAGTCTATAGTCTAGTCTATAGTCTAGTCTATAGTATAGTCTATAGTCTAGTCTATAGTCTAGTCTATAGTCTAGTCTATAGTCTAGTCTATAGTCCAGTCTATAGTCTAGTCTATAGTCTAGTCTATAGTCTAGTCTATAGTCTAGTCTATAGTCTAGTCTATAGTCTAGTTTATAGTCTAGTCTATAGTCTAGTCTATAGTCTAGTCTATAGTCTAGTCTATAGTCTAGTCTATAGTCTAGTCTATAGTCTAGTCTATATTCTAGTTTATAGTCTAGTTTAAAATTATGTGACCATTTAAAAATTTCAATTTTCCATGCCTGGTATAGATTTAAATAATTTGACTAATACACTGCAAGTTGTACTAATATTGAACTTTATTGTAAATTACAACAATGTTGACCATTAGTAAACATTTTATACAAATTCGAAATTATTTTAAATATTTTCGATACAATCTATGAAAGATACAAATTTGTTAATGTTGCATTTTAGAATTTATTTCTTTTTATTCTAATATGTATATAATGAAAATGTCATCCAAATATTGTTTATATATGTATGTACATATTTGTCTAGTACATATAAATGTTTATTTTGTTTAAATAAACAAATTCCAAATTAGTATCAAATATACTAAATAGCGTCGTCCAAAAGGCAAAAATCATAATATTTATTAATTTGAAAATCTTAGAAATGAGAGACAACAAATTTGGGGAAAAATGTAAAGTATTTTTCAACTTAATTCATAAATACTTAAAACTAAATGACTAATGACTTTTTATTAGTAAATATTAGGTAGTATTTTTAAAGTTATATATGTTTAATCTAATATTTGTATAAGATTTTTTTAATGTTATGCTATTTTATATTTTCGCTGACGATATGTTTACTAGAAAAAACATAACGGATATTTCATTTAGATCTCTTGTGTATAAACAGTTTTTCCAACAAAAATTAAAAAAATGTTTCAAATATTTTTACGCACTAAATTTAGTTTTTTATTAATAAAAAGTGTGAATAGACATAATGGTATCAAGAAAAAGAATGAAGTGTGTAAAAAATGAATCATTTTGCTTTGATTAGGACGATTGATTTATTATATTCTAATTTTACAAAACACAACCAGGTAGTTCAAGGCAAACAAACTCGTGCTAAATAGAAAATTATTATAAAAAAATGTTTATGAATAGTTTAGAAGTTCAAATTTAAGAACAAGGCGAGTTTAAATTAGTTTTTAGTCTTAGCTGTTCCTTTGTTTCGATATTTTTGAATAACATTTCAAAAACTTTTAACGACAGTTGTTTGTAATTTTTTTAACACAAAAAAAAAACACTTTATTGCAACATTTTTGTTTGTTTTTGCTAGATTTTTTTTTAGTAAACATTTTACAAACGTAATTTATATATTTATTTTGTTTACATATTATACTTTAAATTAAATTTTTTTGTTTGGCAGACATTTACGATTTTTTTTTTTTGATGATTTGTTTGATTTAAAACAAACATTTTATTTTTGGGTTTTTTTGCTAAGAGTTTTGAAATAAATTTAACAAAATGTTTTTGTGTTTTTATTTTCTCTAAAGCAGACCATTAATATAATTTTAATGAAACCTTAAAAAAATGCATGTACAATACATTTTTAGTATAATTTGAATATTACTTTTTGGGTGATTTTTTTGTAAAACCGCTCAACATTTGGCCACTTGAAACAATTTCTTAACAATTCATCATTTTCGGTTCTTAAAGCGCAATTTGCCTTAAAAATGCAACTGCAATATAGAAAACTAAAAAAACAACAAATTTTCAAAATATTTGCAGAAATCGGTGCCAACTTAAAATTGTTTTCAAATAGTGGGAGAGCATAGAAGAGAATTTTTGTTTGCATTTTCAATATTAGTGGTTGTGGTGGCATTGTTTTGATCATATTTTCTTTTGTCTTTTTTTTTTTTCAAATATACATTTGTTTTTTTCTTATTTATTATATTACTTTTTAATTTCGTTTCTTAGTTTGTTTATTGTGGTAAATAAACTTGGCAAATAAATGATCTCGTTAACAGAAATTGATGAATTGTGGCTGTAATATAAGAAAATTTACAACACATCGTTCTAGTCATTGTCCTTCTTCTTTTTATAAAAAAAAACAAAGAATATGAAAACAAAAGAAAATCAATTATTTTGTACAATTCTATTATTGTGTTTTCTTAGATATTTTTGTAATTAATTTCACATATTATTTATATTCATTTAAAAGATTCTCGTATATAAATTTATTTTGTTAGATAAAAAAAAAGATAGATCATGTTGCATAATACATATTACACTGTATTAGTTTTTATTTAAAATATTTAAATTGTTTGCATTAAGTTATTAGTTATTACCCGTGTTATAATTAAAGGCGTATCTAGATCATTGCCACCGACTAGACGTATACCCCAGGGAGTACTTTGACCATCACGTTTCAAAACCACCGCGAATTCGTGCAGTTTAGGGCTCATGATTTAAACAATCATAAAATTACAACAAACACTGACGAAAACCGTAGACAATTGGTGTAAAAGAGAGTTTGTTGTTACTTCGAAAATTACTTTGAATTTAATTTTCCGTTACAAAAACACTCTATAAAAAGTCTATTTTAAAATTATTGTTCTTTTAAATGGTGGATTTTTTTATTTCTTTGTTTTTTTTCTATTTTTTTTTTGCAAATTATTTGTAATTTATACGCGAATTAATTAAATTATCAAAAACGTTTTGATCGTATTGAAAGCTGCCCAAGTACTAAATTTTAAAAACATCATTCTAAAGAAACAAGAAATTTCTTTTGATTTTTAATGTACTTTTTTCTTCTTTTATTATTTTTTTTTTTGCAATCGTGTGTCTCATCTTGAACATCAGCTGAGGCAGAGCGGCAATCGTTTTGTATGAATTTATTTATTTCTTCCTTCCTTGCGATTCATGATACATACAGATATAATGTTAATACTACCAAATATACTCGTACTACTGTGCCACAAAGACCATAAAACAGAGGCGTGTGCAAAACTATTTTTGTGGTAGGGTATAATGTTGTATTGATCATATTGATTCTTCGTTATTACGAAAAGTTAATCTTTCGAATTCGACTTTCATTGCGAGCAAGAATCCTCTGCGGAAAGTTAGGAGTTTTGGGTCATAAGATTGCGATAGTGGACTTTGGTATAACACTCTCAGTATAGTTAACATATACGAACAAATGGCTAGGATCAGATAAAATGGAAATAAGGATGTAATGTTTATCCGGACTTTCCCAAATTTTGGGATATGGTGTCACTAACAAGTTCAATAATTGACGGAGTTGAGATGAGGACAGATAGATTAGTAAATCCTCTGACTTGAGGTATCTGTTACATTTTTGATACTTAACATTTAACCAGAACTAGTCATAATAAGAGTGATCTTCAAAAAGTTTCAAAACACTAACAACTGATCTTAAACAGTAGAGCGAACGACCGAGAGATGTTTCAGTATTGCACAGGGGAACATGTTTAAGTGCTTTGCGTGAACACCTGCCTTGAAGGCCTAATTTCTCGGTGGTCCTTTTCATCCACAGGGTAAGCTTTTTTGAGGACTCACCACAGCTTCTTTGCCACTCCGCAGGCAAATTTTCGTACATGGTTATGTCGGTCCATGTACAAACACTTTGCTCAAGTACTCAAGTTATCTAATCTCTGACCATTGCTGCCTCGTTGCTTAACTTCCGAGATGTAAAAATATTACTTCCATTTACAACCACGCAGATGGGATGACATCTGTTAAGTCGGTAACATCACCTAGGGACGTAATCGATAGACCGAAACACGAATCCATCAAATAAGCCAATTACTTGTTCTTACCCACAGAGAATACACTGTGGCAAATCTGATACAAACAGAGTAAACCCTGAGCATATCCGGACAAGGATGGTATCACTTATATAAGATACCACACATTCATCAACCCACCACACTTGTCATTCAACTGTTACACTCAGTCTAGGTATAGGGTTGGGTAAGGCCTACATTCATCGCGTATCATATACACATGACACCAACTCATTTTCAATGATTAGTCCCAAAGCCACTACTATGTGGGGTATCTGTATCGGTATCCGAACTTATTCCAAATTTTAGACTTTGCCGTGCATCAGTCTTTTAAACATCATTTTTTCCCGTTGTACCGGATTATGTGGTTCTTGACCCCATGTCAAATCATTCCAAGGAAAGGCCGAGGATACAAGTGATCATCACCAATTTATAGTCTTGGTAGATTAAAGGTACTGTTTGCACCAGTACCGGATTGTAGCAACCAATATGAGGGTCTTTCATCAAGGTAACATGTCCACAGGGGTTTGCACAAGAGAAGTCGGAGAACATTGAAAGAGGTGAACCGCATATCGATTAATCTTATAGATCCTTTTTTTAAACCCTGTAGTTCTACTACTTTTGTTTAAGTGACCACAGATTAATCACAGAAGGATTATAACTCCTTTTTATGAAAGATTATAGTCATTGATCACTAATGACCGTTCTTTTCGCTCTAAATCCCTTTAATACTATTGTAAACAACAACCGTTTTTTGAGTTTACTTATGAGACCGTACTTTTTGATCAATTTTTTTCTATTTATAGTATGGAAACCCCTCTGTCCCCCTTAAAAAATACGTCTCTATAGTGTTATTGTTCGATTTTCTTTATTTTGGTTTGTGTAATTGCTTAATTTTTTTATTACTAAATATTTGCGCTTTTTCTTTTATTTTCTATTAAACATATCGAATATAAATAAAACAAGTAAAACAATTATTTTACAAATTACAAATGAAGTCAAATAACAATATTTGATTAAGTGGTTATTATCCTTTCTTTAATTAAAATAACAATATGAAGAGATAACAGAAACGTTAAAACGAAACAAAGAAATTTTAAGTAGAAAATGTATAAGCAAAAGTTAAATTTATTGGTTATCTTCAGCCTCAAATCTTAATATTTAAAAATAACATATTTTTATATACAAACATACTCTTAAAAATTTCTAATAAATAACATCTGTCATATTTAAATAGCAATTGAAAATGTCTCATTAATATCTAAACTACGTCACAAATTGTGCATTAATTGTTACAAACGAACTCATTATTGTGATTATTATTAGCAAATATCAATGCCAAAATTACGCAGTGTTTTTACTGGCAACGCTAAAGAAAACAGTATTCACTTTAGTGATTATTTTAAATTCAAAAACACCTTAAAAACTATTTATAAACACATTACACGTAATGGACTTTCACTATCCTTTTTATTTAAAAATAAACAACAGAAATAAATTCACGAATAAAATGATGTAAAATAGATTTGTTAATTAGTTTTGTGTCATCATCAACATTTAGATTTTTCGTTTTTAGTAAAAAAAATAGCTTGCAAATGTTAATCTTAAAGTTAATTAATTTTCTAGAGATTATCGAAATTTCGTATTAATTGAACAAGTGTTTTCTATTTCTATTTCATGTTATTTTTTTCTTTTTGTGTCACTGGAGCACAAAATTAAAAAAAGAGATGTTTAGAATACGACAACCAAATAAATCATTTAGATATTTTTAGTTAATGAAGCATTTGTTAGTGGAGATCGTACACAATGCAGTCAATAATTTAAGGAAGATCGAAATCATTAGAACAAAAGAAAAAAGGTATTTGTCCGATAGGAGGGGGGGGGGGGCCCGAAAGCAAAGAGCTAAATACACGCAATCCGAGTGAATCTACAGAGCGAGCGAGCAGCGATCAGCGAGCGAGCGAGCGAGCGAGCGAGCGAGCGAGGAGCGAGCGAGCGAGAGCGAGCGAGCGAGCGAGCGAGCGAGCGAGCGAGCGAGCGAGCGAGCGAGCGAGGAGCGAGCGAGCGAGCGAGCGAGCGAGCGAGCGAGCGAGCGAGCGAGCGAGCGAGCGAGAGCGAGCGAGCGAGCGAGCGAGCGAGCGAGCGAGCGAGCGAGCGAGCGAGCGAGCGAGCGAGCGAGCGAGCGAGCGAGCGAGCGAGCGAGCGAGCGAGCGAGCGAGAGAGCGAGCGAGCGAGCGAGCGAGCGAGCGAGAGAGCAGCGAGGCGACGACCGACCGACCGACCGACCGACCGCGAGCGAGCGAGCGAGCGAGCGAGCGAGCGAGCGAGACGAGCGAGCGAGCGAGCGAGCGAGCGAGCGAGCGAGCGAGCGAGCGAGCGAGCGAGCGAGCGAGCGGGAGCGAGCGAGCGAGCGAGCGAGCGAGCGAGCGAGCGAGGAGCGAGCGAGCGAGCGAGCGAGCGAGCGAGCGAGCGAGCGAGCGAGCGAGCGAGCGAGCGAGCGAGCGAGCGAGCGAGCGAGCGAGCGAGCGAGCGAGCGAGCGAGCGAGCGAGCGAGCGAGCGAGCGAGCGAGCGAGCGAGCGAGCGAGCGAGCGAGCGAGCGAGCGAGCGAGCGAGCGAGCGAGCGAGCGAGCGAGCGAGCGAGCGAGCGAGCGAGCGAGCGAGCGAGCGAGCGAGCGAGCGAGCGAGCGAGCGAGCGAGCGAGCGAGCGAGCGAGCGAGCGACGCGAGCGAGCGAGCGAGCGAGCGAGCGAGCGAGCGAGCGAGCGAGCGAGCAGCGAGCGAGCGAGCGAGCGAGCGAGCGAGCGAGCGAGGCGAGCGAGCGAGCGAGCGAGCGAGCGAGCGAGCGAGCGAGCGAGCGAGCGAGCGAGCTAGCGAGCGAGCGAGCGAGCGAGCTAGCGAGCGAGCGAGCGAGCGAGCGAGCGAGCGAGCGAGCGAGCGAGCGAGCGAGCGAGCGAGCGAGCGAGCGAGCGAGCGAGCGAGCGAGCGAGCGAGCGAGCGAGCGAGCGAGCGAGCGAGCGAGCGAGCGAGCGAGCGAGCGAGCGAGCGAGCGAGCGAGCGAGCGAGCGAGCGAGCGAGCGAGCGAGCGAGCGAGCGAGCGAGCGAGCGAGCGAGCGAGCGAGCGAGCGAGCGAGCGAGCGAGCGAGCGAGCGAGCGAGCGAGCGAGCGAGCGAGCGAGCGAGCGAGCGAGCGAGCGAGCGAGCGAGCGAGCGAGCGAGCGAGCGAGCGAGCGGGAGCGAGCGAGCGAGCGAGCGAGCGAGCGAGCGAGCGAGCGAGCGAGCGAGCGAGCGAGCGAGCGAGCGAGCGAGCGAGCGAGCGAGCGAGCGAGCGAGCGAGCGAGCGAGAGCGAGCGAGCGAGCGAGCGAGCGAGCGAGCGAGCGAGCGAGCGAGCGAGCGAGCGAGCGAGCGAGCGAGCGAGCGAGCGAGCGAGCGAGCGAGCGAGCGAGCGAGCGAGCGAGCGAGCGAGCGAGCGAGCGAGCGAGCGAGCGAGCGAGCGAGCGAGCGAGCGAGCGAGCGAGCGAGCGAGCGAGCGAGCGAGCGAGCGAGCGAGCGAGCGAGCGAGCGAGCGAGCGAGCGAGCGAGCGAGCGAGCGAGCGAGCGAGCGAGCGAGCGAGCGAGCGAGCGAGCGAGCGAGCGAGAGCGAGCGAGAGAGCGAGCGAGCGAGAGCGAGCGAGCGAGCCTAGAGCGAGCGAGAGCGAGCGAGCGAGCTAGCTAGCGAGCGAGCGATCTAGCGAGCTATCGAGCGAGCGAGCGAGCTAGCGATCTATCTAGCTGATCTAGACGAGCGAGCTAGCGAGCTATCTATCTATCTATCATCTATCGATCTATCGACTAGCTATCTATCTATCTATCTATATCTATATATCTATCGATCTATCTATCGATCTATCTCTATCTATCTATCTATCTATCTATCTATCTATCTATCTATCTATCTATCTATCTATCTATCTATCTATCTATCTATCTATCTATCTATCATCTATCTATATGTCTGCCTGTCTGTCTGTTTGTCTTTCTGTCTGTCTGTATGTCTGCCTGTCTTGTCTTCCATTCCGATCAAAATTGGAATTTTTTTCCAAAGTAACTTTTTCTGGAATTAAAAATTACAACTTTTTCGGAAAGAAATCACTTAAAATTTTCAACATGGGTTGAAATTTGTTTAATGATATATGTACATACATTGTCTAAGAAAAGATCATGTGTTTGAGATATATAATTTATATTCATAATCAAATAGATAATTTTTTATTTACATACATTTCCCACAATCTAATTCTTTTAAAACACTGATCATAATTAATCAATTGTAACAAATTATTGACAGACCTGACGTTAATTGAATGCGATATTTTACTTTACAACAAACCAAATAATTCAGACGAAATTTGTGTTTCCTTGATCTAATAAAGAAAATATACACGCAACATTAATTTCAATATTTTTACATAAAATTGAGAGCAACAAAAATATAAAGATTTGAATTTTTTGAGGTTGTTATTTAAATTTTCAATTTGTTTTGCATAAACAATTTCAATGATCTTTTTGCTTAATGAAATAAATATGATTTTCCCTCAATGTTTATAAATATTAAATCACAACAATTATGTTTATTATATTTACTAAAATTTACAAAAAATAGAAAATATATTTCTTACATTGTTGGTACTCGAGTTGTTGTAATAATGAAGTTGTTGTTGTTGATGCTGCTGCTGATGATGTTCGTTGTCAACAACATCCTTAAAACGAACACGTTTTTTGATCTTTTCATTTTGTGGTCTAGAGTCGCGACATAATGTTAATGAAGATTTTCTGGGTGTAGGGGAAATAAATTGTTGTTGTTGTGTTGTTTGTATTGGTAGATCATATACATTTTTATGATCATCCATAATGTTTATATAGTCGGGTACTTTCCAAAATGCTGGACGTGGCAAACAATTTATTTGACTCATCTTCTATTTCTTTTCAAAACGTATATTACGCGAAAATATACACGAACAATTTTAAACAAAATTTTCAACAAAAAACACACAATTTCACTCACTACACGTTGTTTCCCGTTCACTAGTTTATTCTCAATTGAAAGACTTTTCATAAAAACGTAAGAATTTTGTTTATATTTTTATTATTTATTTATTCAACGTGAAATTCGCGCTCTTTTATTTATTTCTGAAGATCCAAACATTAAGTAATATTTTCAAAATGATTTTGTTGTTTGCAGTTTTCTTGTTTTGAGGATCTACTACTCATTTAATAGGGAAAATCATTTCTCAGTAACAACCGAAAATATTTCGTTTAATACACCGGTCGGTGTAGGCTCATTATGGACTGTTCAGTTGTTGTGTGCCCCAGCTCTATTACACATCAATCAAAATTTTTGCTCAAACGTTATTGAGATTTTCATAATGTTGAAAAGATTCTTAAACAAAATTTACAGTCCACGAAATAGCTATGTTTTTGATTTAACATTTCTTACTGCTCTTAATATTTATACTTTTCCTCATCCTAAAAACTTTTGTTTTTAGCCTATGTACTTGTTATTATTCTAGCCAGTGTGTTCGATTTTATTTATTTGAATTTTTTATGTGAACAGATGCTTTCCTTGAAAGATTTTATCTCTTTTTTTAGTGCAAAAATGAATAAAATTGAACAAAAAAGTTTGAAATCATCACTGACTATAATTTGCTGTCTGTTCTTTCATAGACATCTTTATTACAAGTGTGTCTAAAATGGAATTTTGAAAAAGTTTTTTAAATTTTTTATTTTTTTATTGTTTTGCATTCATATATTCATTTTAATTTTTTTGAGGTCTTTAACACTTGTTGCCTTTAAATTTAAAAAATGCGTTAATGATGTTGTTGTTTTTTTATAATTTTTGGCTCTAGATCATGTACAACTAAACTACATATACATATGTATGATATTAGATTTAAAATTTTACTGTTTTTGTTTTCACCTTTATTTCCCTTCTTTCGGCTATAACTCCGTTAAAATGCGTTTAAATCGAAAAACAAGCTTCATTTGTGATCACCCATATTTCCCATCAAAAATCGATTTTTTGGTCGAAAACATAAAATCGGCTATAACTTTATTAAAACGCGTTTAAATCGAAAAACAAGCTTCATTTGTGATCACCCATATTTCCCATCAAAAATCGATTTTTTGGTCGAAAACATAAAATCGGCTATAACTTCGTTAAAACGCGTTTAAATCGAAAAACAAGCTTCATTTGTGATCACCCATATTTCCCATCAAAAATCGATTTTTTGGTCGAAAACATAAAATCGGCTATAACTTCGTTAAAACGCGTTTAAATCGAAAAACAAGCTTCATTTGTGATCACCCATATTTCCCATCAAAAATCGATTTTTTGGTCGAAAACATAAAATCGGCTATAACTTCGTTAAAACGCGTTTAAATTGAAAAACAAGCTTCATTTGTGATCACCCATATTTCCCATCAAAAATCGATTTTTTGGTCGAAAACATAAAATCGGCTATAACTCAGTTAAAACGCGTTTAAATCGAAAAACAAGCTTCATTTGTGATCACCCATATTTCCCATCAAAAATCGATTTTTTGGTCGAAAACATAAAATCGGCTATAACTTCGTTAAAACGCGTTTAAAACAAGCTTCATTTGTGATCACCCATGTTTCCCATCAAAAATCGATTTTTTGGTCGAAAACATAAAATCGGCTATAACTCCGTTAAAACGCGTTTAAATCGAAAAACAAGCTTCATTTGTGATCACCCATATTTCCCATCAAAAAACGATTTTTTGGTCGAAAACATAAAATCGGCTATAACTCCGTTAAAACGCGTTTAAATCGAAAAACAAGCTTCATTTGTGATCACCCATATTTCCCATCAAAAATCGATTTTTTGGTCGAAAACATAAAATCGGCTATAACTTCGTTAAAACGCGTTTAAATTGAAAAACAAGCTTCATTTGTGATCACCCATATTTCCCATCAAAAATCGATTTTTTGGTCGAAAACATAAAATCGGCTATAACTCCGTTAAAACGCGTTTAAATCGAAAAACAAGCTTCATTTGTGATCACCCATATTTCCCATCAAAAATCGATTTTTTGGTCGAAAACATAAAATCGGCTATAACTTTATTAAAACATAAAATCGGCTATAACTTCGTTAAAACGCGTTTAAATCGAAAAACAAGCTTCATTTGTGATCACCCGTATTTCCCATCAAAAATCGATTTTTTGGTCGAAAACATAAAATCGGCTATAACTTCGTTAAAACGCGTTTAAATCGAAAAACAAGCTTCATTTGTGATCACCCATATTTCCCATCAAAAATCGATTTTTGGGTCGAAAACATAAAATCGGCTATAACTTCGTTAAAACGCGTTTAAATCGAAACACAAGCTTCATTTGTGATCACCCGTATTTCCCATCAAAAATCGATTTTTTGGTCGAAAACATAAAATCGGCTATAACTTCGTTAAAACGCGTTTAAATTGAAAAACAAGCTTCATTTGTGATCACCCATATTTCCCATCAAAAATCGATTTTTTGGTCGAAAACATAAAATCGGCTATAACTTCGTTAAAACGCGTTTAAATCGAAAAACAAGCTTCATTTGTGATCACCCATATTTCCCATCAAAAATCGATTTTTTGGTCGAAAACATAAAATCGGCTATAACTTCGTTAAAACGCGTTTAAATCGAGAAACAAGCTTGATTCGTGACCATCAAAAAGCGATTTTTTGGTCGAAAACATAAAATCGGTTATAACTTCGTTAAAACGCGTTTAAATCGAAAAACGAGCTTGATTCGTGATCACACATATTTCCCATCAAAACTCGATTTTTTGGTCGAAAACATAAAATCGGCTATAACTTCGTTAAAACGCGTTTAAATCGAAAAACGAGCTTGATTCGTGATCACACATATTTCCCATCAAAAATCGATTTTTTGGTCGAAAACATAAAATCGGCTATAACTTCATTAAAACATAAAATCGGCTATAACTTCGTTAAAACGCGTTTAAATCGAAAAACAAGCTTCATTTGTGGTCACCCGTATTTCCCATCAAAAATCGATTTTTTGGTCGAAAACATAAAATCGGCTATAACTTCGTTAAAACGCGTTTAAATCGAAAAACAAGCTTCATTTGTGATCACCCATATTTCCCATCAAAAATCGATTTTTTGGTCGAAAACATAAAATCGGCTATAACTTCGTTAAAACGCGTTTAAATTGAAAAACAAGCTTCATTTGTGATCACCCATATTTCCCATCAAAAATCGATTTTTTGGTCGAAAACATAAAATCGGCTATAACTCCGTTAAAACGCGTTTAAATCGAAAAACAAGCTTCATTTGTGATCACCCATATTTCCCATCAAAAATCGATTTTTTGGTCGAAAACATAAAATCGGCTATAACTTCATTAAAACATAAAATCGGCTATAACTTCGTTAAAACGCGTTTAAATCGAAAAACAAGCTTCATTTGTGATCACCCATATTTCCCATCAAAAATAGATTTTTTGGTCGAAAACATAAAATCGGCTATAACTTCGTTAAAACGCGTTTAAATCGAAAAACAAGCTTCATTTGTGATCACCCGTATTTCCCATCAAAAATCGATTTTTTGGTCGAAAACATAAAATCGGCTATAACTTCGTTAAAACTCGTTTAAATTGAAAAACAAGCTTCATTTGTGATCACCCATATTTCCCATCAAAAATCGATTTTTTGGTCGAAAACATAAAATCGGCTATAACTTCGTTAAAACGCGTTTAAATTGAAAAACAAGCTTCATTTGTGATCACCCATATTTCCCATCAAAAATCGATTTTTTGGTCGAAAACATAAAATCGGCTATAACTCCGTTAAAACTCGTTTAAATCGAAAAACAAGCTTCATTTGTGATCACCCATATTTCCCATCAAAAATCGATTTTTTGGTCGAAAACATAAAATCGGCTATAACTTTATTAAAACATAAAATCGGCTACAACTTCGTTAAAACGCGTTTAAATCGAAAAACAAGCTTCATTTGTGATCACCCGTATTTCCCATTAAAAATCGATTTTTTGGTCGAAAACATAAAATCGGCTATAACTTCGTTAAAACGCGTTTAAATCGAAAAACAAGCTTCATTTGTGATCACCCATATTTCCCATCAAAAATCGATTTTTTGGTCGAAAACATAAAATCGGCTATAACTTCGTTAAAACGCGTTTAAATCGAAAAACAAGCTTCATTTGTGATCACCCATATTTCCCATCAAAAATCGATTTTTTGGTCGAAAACATAAAATCGGCTATAACTTCGTTAAAACGCGTTTAAATCGAAAAACAAGCTTCATTTGTGATCACCCATATTTCCCATCAAAAATCGATTTTTTGGTCGAAAACATAAAATCGGCTATAACTTCGTTAAAACGCGTTTAAATCGAAAAACAAGCTTCATTTGTGATCACCCATATTTCCCATCAAAAATCGATTTTTTGGTCGAAAACATAAAATCGGCTATAACTTCGTTAAAACGCGTTTAAATCGAAAAACAAGCTTCATTTGTGATCACCCATATTTCCCATCAAAAATCGATTTTTTGGTCGAAAACATAAAACCGGCTATAACTTCGTTAAAACGCGTTTAAATCGAAAAACAAGCTTCATTTGTGATCACCCATATTTCCCATCAAAAATCGATTTTTTGGTCGAAAACATAAAATCGGCTATAACTTCGTTAAAACTCGTTTAAATTGAAAAACAAGCTTCATTTGTGATCACCCATATTTCCCATCAAAAATCGATTTTTTGGTCGAAAACATAAAATCGGCTATAACTCCGTTAAAACTCGTTTAAATCGAAAAACAAGCTTCATTTGTGATCACCCATATTTCCCATCAAAAATCGATTTTTTGGTCGAAAACATAAAATCGGCTATAACTTTATTAAAACATAAATCGGCTATAACTTCGTTAAAACGCGTTTAAATCGAAAAACAAGCTTCATTTGTGATCACCCGTATTTCCCATCAAAAATCGATTTTTTGGTCGAAAACAAAAATCGGCTATAACTTCGTTAAAACGCGTTTAAATCGAAAAACAAGCTTCATTTGTGATCACCCATATTTCCCATCAAAAATCGATTTTTTGGTCGAAAACATAAAATCGGCTATAACTTCGTTAAAACTCGTTTAAATTGAAAAACAAGCTTCATTTGTGATCACCCATATTTCCCATCAAAAATCGATTTTTTGGTCGAAAACATAAAATCGGCTATAACTCCGTTAAAACTCGTTTAAATCGAAAAACAAGCTTCATTTGTGATCACCCATATTTCCCATCAAAAATCGATTTTTTGGTCGAAAACATAAAATCGGCTATAACTTTATTAAAACATAAAATCGGCTATAACTTCGTTAAAACGCGTTTAAATCGAAAAACAAGCTTCATTTGTGATCACCCGTATTTCCCATCAAAAATCGATTTTTTGGTCGAAAACATAAAATCGGCTATAACTTTATTAAAACATAAAATCGGCTATAACTTCGTTAAAACGCGTTTAAATCGAAAAACAAGCTTCATTTGTGATCACCCGTATTTCCCATCAAAAATCGATTTTTGGTCGAAAACATAAAATCGGCTATAACTTCGTTAAAACGCGTTTAAATCGAAAAACAAGCTTCATTTGTGATCACCCATATTTCCCGTCAAAATCGATTTTTTGGTCGAAAACATAAAATCGGCTATAACTTCGTTAAAACGCGTTTAAATCGAAAAACAAGCTTCATTTGTGATCACCCATATTTCCCATCAAAAATCGATTTTTTGGTCGAAAACATAAAATCGGCTATAACTTCGTTAAAACGCGTTTAAATTGAAAAACAAGCTTCATTTGTGATCACCCATATTTCCCATCAAAAATCTATTTTTTGGTCGAAAACATAAAATCGGCTATAACTTCGTTAAAACGCGTTTAAATCGAAAAACAAGCTTGATTCGTGATCACCCATATTTCCCATCAAAAATCGATTTTTTGGTCGAAAACATAAAATCGGCTATAACTTCGTTAAAACGCGTTTAAATTGAAAAACAAGCTTCACTTGTGATCACCCACATTTCCCATCAAAACTCCGTTAAAACGCGTTTAAATCGAAAACAAGCTTCATTTGTAATCACCCATATTTCCCATCAAAAATCGATTTTTTGGTCGAAAACATAAATCGGCTATAACTTCATTAAAACATAAAATCGGCTATAACTTCGTTAAAACGCGTTTAAATCGGAAAACAAGCTTCATTTGTGATCACCCATATTTCCCATCAAAAATCGATTTTTTGGTCGAAAACATAAAATCGGCTATAACTTCGTTAAAACGCGTTTAAATCGAAAAACAAGCTTCTTTGTGATCACCCATATTTCCCATCAAAAATCGATTTTTTGGTCGAAAACATAAAATCGGCTATAACTTCGTTAAAACTCGTTTAAATTGAAAAACAAGCTTCATTTGTGATCACCCATATTTCCCATCAAAAATCGATTTTTTGGTCGAAAACATAAAATCGGCTATAACTCCGTTAAAACTCGTTTAAATCGAAAAACAAGCTTCATTTGTGATCACCCATATTTCCCATCAAAAATCGATTTTTTGGTCGAAAACATAAAATCGGCTATAACTTTATTGAAACATAAAATCGGCTATAACTTCGTTAAAACGCGTTTAAATCGAAAAACAAGCTTCATTTGTGATCACCCGTATTTCCCATCAAAAATCGATTTTTTGGTCGAAAACATAAAATCGGCTATAACTTCGTTAAAACGCGTTTAAAACAAGCTTCATTTGTGATCACCCATATTTCCCATCAAAAATCGATTTTTTGGTCGAAAACATAAAATCGGCTATAACTCGTTAAAACGCGTTTAAATCGAAAAACAAGCTTCATTTGTGATCACCCATATTTCCCATCAAAAATCGATTTTTTGGTCGAAAACATAAATCGGCTATAACTTCGTTAAAACGCGTTTAAATCGAAAAACAAGCTTCATTTGTGATCACCTATATTTCCCATCAAAAATCGATTTTTTGGTCGAAAACATAAAATCGGCTATAACTTCGTTAAAACGCGTTTAAATCGAAAAACAAGCTTCTTTTGTGATCACCCATATTTCCCATCAAAAATCGATTTTTTGGTCGAAAACATAAAATCGGCTATAACTTCGTTAAAACGCGTTTAAATTGAAAAACAAGCTTCATTTGTGATCACCCATATTTCCCATCAAAAATCGATTTTTTGGTCGAAAACATAAAATCGGCTATAACTTCGTTAAAACGCGTTTAAATCGAAAACAAGCTTCATTTGTGATCACCCATATTTCCCATCAAAAATCGATTTTTTGGTCGAAAACATAAAATCGGCTATAACTCCGTTAAAACGCGTTTAAATCGAAAAACAAGCTTCATTTGTGATCACCCATATTTCCCATCAAAAATCGATTTTTTGGTCGAAAACATAAAATCGGCTATAACTTCATTAAAACATAAATCGGCTATAACTTTGTTAAAACGCGTTTAAATCGAAAACAAGCTTCATTTGTGATCACCCATATTTCCCATCAAAAATAGATTTTTTGGTCTAAAACATAAATCGGCTATAACTTCGTTAAACCGGTTTTAAA
>NW_023995897.1:0-85455 GCF_015586225.1 Lucilia sericata
AAAAGAAGAAAAGTATCTTCATTATTCATTTCAAACAAATAAATTTCTGTTTGTTTACTATTTCACTAAACAATTATTTCACACAAATATTTTGTTCAATCTGAACGGGCGGCAAACAAGTTTTTTCTGTTTATATTTTTAGCTATTTGACAGCTGTTTCATGAAACAAAAAACGGCAAATATTTTGTCACAATGTGAACATAAAACCAACTCTGTTTTTATTTCATATGTTTTACAACAAACAAGTGAAAAAATATTTATGCAAATATTTCATAGGTGTGAACGTACCTAAGTCGTTTCTAAGAAATATTTTTTGTCAATAACAAGAATATTTTGAAAAAATATATCTTTATGGTTAATATTTATATACGAATATTGACATGAGTTTATAGACTATATCATTGACTAGATCCTAGATTATACCATATACTAGATAATATACTAGTTCAATAGACTAGTCCATGAACTTATCCGTATAATAGTTAAAATATTAGTTAATAGAAAAGTCAATAGGTTAGTCCCACGGTGTAGTTAATAAACTAAAACAACCTTACCAATAGGCGAGAGCATAGAGTAGTTAATAAACTAGTCCATAGCCTAGTTCTAGACTAGTCCATAGACTAGACCATAGATTAGACCATAAACTGGACCATAAAGTAAGACAAAGACTAGACCATAGACTAGATAATAGACTAGACCATAGACTAGACTATAGACTAGACCATAGACTAGAACATGGACTAGATCATAGACTAGACTATAGACTAGACTATAGACTATAGACTAGACTATAGACTAGACTATAGACTAGACTATAGACTATAGACTAGACTATAGACTAGACTATAGACTAGACTATAGACTAGACTATAGACTAGACTATAGACTAGACTATAGACTAGACTATAGACTAGACTATAGACTAGACTATAGACTAGAACATGGACTAGATCATAGACTAGACTATAGACTAGACTATAGACTAGACTATAGACTAGACTATAGACGAGACTATAGACTAGACTATAGACTAGACTATAGACTAGACTATAGACTAGACTATAGACTAGACTATAGACTAGACTATAGACTAGACTATAGACTAGACTATAGACTAACTATAGACTAACTATAGACTAGACTATAGACTAGACTATAGACTAGACTATAGACTAGACTATAGACTAGACTATAGACTAGACTATAGACTAGACTATAGACTAGACTATAGACTAGACTATAGACTAGACTATAGACTAGACTATAGACTAGACTATAGACTAGACTATAGACTAGACTATAGACTAGACTATAGACTAGACTATAGACTAGACTATAGACTAGACTATAGACTAGACTATAGACTAGACTATAGACTAGACTATAGACTAGACTATAGACTAGACTATAGACTAGACTATAGACTAGACTATAGACTAGACTATAGACTAGACTATAGACTAGACTATAGACTAGACTATAGACTAGACATAGACTAGACTATAGACTAGACTATAGACTAGACTATAGACTAGACTATAGACTAGACTAAGACTAGACTATAGACTAGACTATAGACTAGACTAGACAGACTATAGACTAGACTATAGACTAGACTATAGACTAGACTATAGACTAGACTATAGACTAGACTATAGACTAGACTATAGACTAGACTATAGACTAGACTATAGACTAGACTATAGACTAGACTATAGACTAGACTATAGACTAGATAGACTAGACTATAGACTAACTATAGACTAGACTATAGACTAGACTATAGACTAGACTATAGACTAGACTATAGACTAGACTATAGACTAGACTATAGACTAGACTATAGACTAGACTATAGACTAGACTATAGACTAGACTATAGACTAGACTATAGACTAGACTATAGACTAGACTATAGACTAGACTATAGACTAGACTATAGACTAGACTATAGACTAGACTATAGACTAGACTATAGACTAGAACATGGACTAGATCATAGACTAGACTATAGACTAGACTATAGACTAGACTATAGACTAGACTATAGACTAGACTATAGACTAGACTATAGACTAGACTATAGACTAGACTATAGACTAGACTATAGACTAGACTATAGACTAGACTATAGACTAGACTATAGACTAGACTATAGACTAGACTATAGACTAGACTATAGACTAGACTATAGACTAGACTATAGACTAGACTATAGACTAGACTATAGACTAGACTATAGACTAGACTATAGACTAGACTATAGACTAGACTATAGACTAGACTATAGACTAGACTATAGACTAGACTATAGACTAGACTATAGACTAGACTATAGACTAGACTATAGACTAGACTATAGACTAGACTATAGACTAGACTATAGACTAGACTATAGACTAGACTATAGACTAGACTATAGACTAGACTATAGACTAGACTATAGACTAGACTATAGACTAGACTATAGACTAGACTATAGACTAGACTATAGACTAGACTATAGACTAGACTATAGACTAGACTATAGACTAGACTATAGACTAGACTATAGACTAGACTATAGACTAGACTATAGACTAGACATAGACTAGACTATAGACTAGACTAATAGACTAGACTATAGACTAGACTATAGACTAGACTATAGACTAGACTATAGACTAGACTAGAGACTAGACTCTAGACTAGACTATAGACTAGACTATAGACTAGACTATAGACTAGACTATAGACTAGACTATAGACTAGACTATAGACTAGACTATAGACTAGACTATAGACTAGACTATAGACTAGACTATAGACTAGACTATAGACTAGACTATAGACTAGACTATAGACTAGACTATAGACTAGACTATAGACTAGACTATAGACTAGACTATAGACTAGACTATAGACTAGACTATAGACTAGACTATAGACTAGACTATAGACTAGACTATAGACTAGACTATAGACTAGACTATAGACTAGACTATAGACTGGACTATAGACTAGACTATAGACTAGACTATAGACTAGACTATAGACTAGACTATAGACTAGACTATAGACTAGACTATAGACTAGACTATAGACTAGACTATAGACTAGACTATAGACTAGACTAGACTATAGACTAGACTATAGACTAGACTATAGACTATACTATAGACTAGACTATAGACTAGACTATAGACTAGACAATAGGCTAGACCATAGACTAGACCATAGATTAGACTATAGACTGGACCCTAGATTAGACCATAGGCTAGACTATATATTAGTCCATAGACTTGTCAATGGACTAGTCCATAAACTTGTTTAGTCAAAGGTTAGTTAATAGAATAGTCACAGTGTAGTTAATAAACTAATCAATAACCTTACCAATAAACCAGAAAATAGGGAAGTAAATAGTTCATAGCCTAGTCCTATTCTAGTCCATAATCAATAGATTCATTATAGAGTAGGTCAAAGACTAGAAATATTCTTGTAAAAAGGCTAAACAATAAAAATTATTTAAAAGAAATCTGCAAGGGTCACGTAAGCAAAACCCCCCGTGTTACTTTTCAAATTTTTTACCACTCACTACATTTTTTTTAAACCCAATGTAAACTAATCCTTTTAAAATCATTAACATTTCACAAAAAAACTAAAATTTTATAAGCGAAATTCCTATAAAATCTGTGCTAATTCCTTTAATATTTTCTCTACTCTTTCTACAGCCCTTTATTAAGATCCCAAAGTTCAGATCTTATGGCAGCAAAAGATTTATACAATTACTTGGGTAGACCACAACCTTTGCAACCATTTAATAAAAATACCCAAACAACAAATGGAGCAGGTGCAGCGGCTGTAACTAACAACACAAAAGCCAAACAAATGGTTAAACAACACAGTACAGCAAGTCAACAATCTACCTCATCGACTTCATCGTCCGTACAATCGACCGGCGATCAGACAGGCAAACAACAATCACCCTCACGACTCTCCACCACTTCGTTAGAAAGACAAATAATGACACAACATCATCATCATCATCAGCAACAGCAACAACATTCACATCATCCTTTAACGTCCTCTTTACTTTTGGATAAAGATTTACTATTAACCTCCTCAGTTACTACCCTACAAAGTTTAGGGCAATTAAAAACTGATAGCTCTCTAACAGACTCGAATCTATCGACTGAATCATATCACAGTGATACACAGTTAAATGTTTCCGATAAATCGAATGCGGAAAATAATGCAGGAACCACCTCCTCCTCCACCTTAAAGAAACGTAAAAAAGGTTTACGTTTTGGTTTTGGCAGTAAGAAATCTTCAAGTAATAGCAGCGCTCACGATACGAGTACGAAATCGAAATAGTTTTTGTTCTTTTTAAAAGAAAAAGAATAGAAAATGGTGGCAATAATTTGTAAGGGAGTGTTACTTATTTTAAAGAAATCCTAAGACTCCTTTTTTAAAAGTCTTCCATTTTCTAAGTAAAAAAAATAAAAAACACCTATAAAAGTTATTTGTTTTAAAATAAAGACACAATAGTAACTTAAGGCACTTATAAGCAATATTTGTAATAATTAACCCCTAACCACTCCCCGGCAAAAAAAAAAAAAAAAAAACTAGGTCTTCAAATCAAAAAACAACAATTAATAGTAAAAATAATGAATTCATATGTTGAATAACCATTTTTTAGCAGAAAATTTTAAATTGTATTATATACTATGTAGTGCCTTCTTTTCTTTTAACTATTTTGTGTTGACAAAAGTTATTTAAAAGGCTTTAGTGTAGGGTGTTTTGGTATGGCTTTATTTTATTTTTGTGTGTCTTTTTAACTTTACAAAGTTTTGTTAGGGATTTAAACTTTTTGTCATTTGTTTAGGTTTTTTGACTAAATGTCGAAAACTTTTTGTATAACCAGATCTGGGGATTCTGTATTTCCATTTATATAAAACTTAAGAATCAAATTGGGAATCTGTTGAACACTAAAACACAAAAATTTTAGCCTTTAATAACATTTTGTCAAATATTTTTTTTTTTATAAAATAAAACTATTACTTGAAAAGTATTTATTTTAATTGTTCCAAAATACTGGCTATTTCTTTAAAACTTTATTAAAAATTCCTTTAGTTTATATTTCTAAGGACAACAAAATGATAGAATTGTAATATCTACAAACATTTTGTTTTCACTTTTAATATAAATTCAAAGAAATCAAATTTATTTTAATAATTTTATTTAAAGCACTTAATATTAATTGTACTTATTTAAAAATGTTATAATTATTTTAATTAACACTTAAAAAACCCATGACCCTGCCCATGACCACCCTACAAATTCGTTAACCATTTCCATATAAAAACAAAAAACGAATCTACAACAAAAGACGTTACTTTATATACATATTTAAAAGAAAAACTACTAAATACTATATAATTTGTTGGTTTTAGTTATTTTCTTTTTCATTTTATTTGCAACATTCAGAGCGCTGTGTATTTAAGTTATTTAATTTTCGTAAAAAAAATAAATCAACAATTTTTTAAACCACCTTTTACTTATTCTATTTTAATCTCGTAGCAATATTTTGAATATGTTTATTTATTATTATTGCGAAATATATATTTTTATAAATTTGTTTAATTTTTTACAAAATCGTCAATTTCATTGTTTGCCTGTCTAACTAAATTGATATTTTTTATTATTAAATTTATATACTGATATATTGATATTGTAAAGTATTTTTATTATAAATAAAATAAAACAAATTATGGTCTTTAAAGAAAAATATAAACAATATGGGATTTTATTTAAATGGTAATTACAAAATAATATCAGATACTTAGGTAAACAGATAGATAGATATATAGATATATAGATAGATAGATAGATAGATAGATAGATAGATAGATAGATAGATAGATAGATAGATAGATAGATAGATAGATATATAGATAGATAGATAGATAGATAGATAGATAGATAGATAGATAGATAGATAGATAGATAGATAGATAGATACAGATTAATTAGTGCAGTTTATCCACAAACAACAATTCTGTGGTATAAAGGCAAAAGTACATACGTTTTTTTTTGTACTTTTCAGAAGAACATTTTAAAGTTTTAAATTCCCATACAAAAATATAGAAAAATACATTTAAAAATTTCAATATTTTTAAAAGTTTTGATCCGATATTTACGAAAAATTTACACAATATTGAGTTGAGTACGGAGATTTTAAAAATACGGAAACATAATTTTTACATAATTGCCATAGAATTATTATCATATTTCTTTTTCCATATTTAGAATTTTTAATATTCGCCGAAAATCGGGAGTTATCCCCAAAAAATGTTTTTTGAATTATTGATTTTGTTTTTTAAAAGGCAATAGAAAGACAAACTCTTCTACTGATTAAAAAATTTAGAAACATAATATGTTTCACATATTATGTGATTTATTATTAAGCGAATCTAGTTTTTTTAGATTTTTTTGAAATATAATTTCATTTTCGACCAGCACTTTATTGAAAGAGAAAATTTGTTTTTTATTTTCTTCCAATTAACATGAGACATCATTGGATCTAATTCAATTAAAATGGTATTTTTTATAAAAATAAAAATCAATTAAGTTTGAGATTTAAATTTTAAATTGTTTATATTGCTCAATAAAAAATAACTATCGATAACATTGTTTTTATCCCTACTGTGATGTCATTACCAAACATTTTATCAACAACCATCTGGCAACTCAAAATATGATAACAGCTGACCTTTTCTCTCTTTATGTTTTTTTTGTTTACTTAACGTCAACATTTTTCCGCTTCTTTTCTCTAGTATGTAAACGAAACGAAAAAATAGAACTAGCAAGTAAAGAACAACAAATTCTTTTTTTTTTCAATAAAAGAAAGAAGAAAAAGCATTCTTGTATTATTTATTTATTTTATAGACATTTCTACGTATTGTATTTGTGTTTTAAGAATGTTTGTTAAGTCAGCATCTCCCTTCATTTACATTTAATACGTGACCGTGTACGTAGAAACTTTTTTTAGACGCTTTCAGACACCATAAATACTTAATAGTACACAGCTTATGGATGACGGTGCCATTGATAATAAATAATCGAAAAGCGGCCAACAGCAGTAATACTATCACTATGAACGGACGTAGCATAAAAGTTCATCGTGTACCGGCCACGATTGCAGCAATTCTAGTATTATGTTTCCTGTTCTATGTATTTGGTGGTTCGGAGGAGCAACGTCCTGCCATGTATGGCATGTTAAGGAATCAAAATAAAGTGAATATGCGTAAATTGCTTATTGGCGCCATACAGGCTGCTCAGCGAGGAGGCATGGAAATATTGGAAGTGGCCAAATCTAGGGATTTGAAGGAGAAAAGTAAAGGTAAAACGGATGAAGGAGCCAATGATCCTTTCACCGATGCCGATGGCCGCTCACATTGTGTTATGAAACAGGGTTTGCATCGCATCTTTCCACGTGTCACCATCTTTTCGGAAGAAGATAAGGAAAGTTGTGCAGAGGCGAATACTTTTGATTTGGATCCAACGGTTTTGCATGAAACTGCTGAAATACCCGATGAATTGGTGAACATAAAAGATGTTACCGTATGGATAGATCCTTTAGATGCTACACAGGAATTTACAGGTGAGTTTAGAAAAAAATACTTAATGAAAAGGAATTAAATACATATGTACCTATTTCGTTTTTTTCTCATTACAGAACAACTGTATGAATATGTCACCACCATGGTGTGTGTGGCTGTGGCAGGTAAACCGGTGATTGGTGTTATACACAGTCCTTTCATAGGACAAACCGCCTGGGCCTGGGTGGATCACTCCATGTCAGAATATCTCTCCTCCATACATCCAGATGTCCCCAATGTAGATCATCCCATCATTACAGTGTCACGCTCACATGCAGGCGATGTCAAAGACTTAACACGTTCAGTATTTGGTGAAAATTCCAATATTTTAACAGCAGCTGGTGCTGGTTATAAGGTTTTGCAAGTAGTGGCCAACAATGCCACCGCTTATTTACATTCAACTAAAATTAAGAAATGGGATATATGTGCTGGTGATGCTATTTTAAGGGCTCTGGGTGGTACCATGACCAATTTAGATGATGAACTTATAGATTATGGACCCAATGAGTCACCTGTTAATGCTCGTGGTTTGTTGGCTACCATTGTTAATCATGAGGAGTATATAGACAAATTAATGAGTTATCGCAACACACACAATAGTAGTAAAAACCGTAGATAGTATAATTAACAATTTAAAAAGAGAATCTCTTAAAAACTACGACTTAAAATTTTAAGGCTTTAAAGAAAGGAAGAAAAACTACCACATAAATACCTACTATTTAATGGACGAAATTAGTTAATAAGTTAATGGAAAAGTAAAGAAATTAAAATTCTCCAAAAAAACATTTAAAACAGCTGTGTTTAACATCAAGGAAACATGAAAAGGTGTGTATAATATTTATTTTAAAAGAAAACATATTTTTAGCTTGTGTTAACATCAATTTATTTTAATTTCTTTAATGTTTATTTTGTTTCTTTATTTGTTTAGAAATCTACTCAGTTTATTCAACTAACAAGTTCTCATTATTAAACCTACAATAACAACATTATTTAAGAAATATCATCTTCACTTCAAAACTAAATTTTCTTCTAATAGCAAATTGCCGTTATTATGTACAAATTCATTAATTTTAGCAAAATTCAAGCCAAAAAATCATCAAGTAAGTCTTTATTTTGTTTCTTTTATGTTAATTTTTTGCATTTCATTTCTTTCATTTTGCCTTTAACCATTTACAAACACATAAGCCAGAGCTAATGTTCTAAAACTGGTTTTTATGGGCATACTCAAGAGGTTATGAACTCTTGGGTTTCTGTTTATAAATTTGTAATTTTGTTTTGAATGTTTAGAATTTATAATATTTTTAATCAATATGTTGGCCAACGATTTTATACACACACTATGCAAATAAATTTCAGTTGTGTGTTAATAAAATTGTTATAAATTTGTTAACAGTTGAAGAGTGAAAAACGGGAGAGTGTTGAAGATCACAACAGTAGAACTCTTAATGAAATGTTATCTCTTTATACCCTACACCACTATAGTGGGAAGTGTATTATGCGTTTGTGCGTACGTTTGTAACACCCAAAAATATTGACTTAGAGCCCTTTTCTGAGTCTGTCCATCCGTCAGGTCGCAATTTTCAAGATAACTTAATGAAATTTGGCATATGAGCCTTTTTTGATCCAAGGACAAACACAATTGAAAATGGTTGAAATATCTCAAATATTTCACCTAGCCCCCATACAACAAGACACCGAGAATAGCGCACTTGAGCTCATAATTATGTTAAAAATCGGAAAAAACATAAAAATCGGATTAAAACAGTCTAAGAAAACCAACAAAAGCTCTTTTAACTATTTATTTTATTAAATATTTTTTTAATACCAAAAAAAAATAAATATTTGAATAATATTTTGAGAATATACAATAGAATATAGAATAATATACAAAATTACATTACAATAATAAAAAATAATAGATAATTTGAAAATAAATGTAATAGGTAAAAGCAAAGAAGACGACAAAGAAGCTGATCGGTTGGTCTGTCAGTTTGTTGATGTTGATGCTACACATACTTTCTTTTTAAATTCATTTAAATTTATTTTATTTTTTGTTTTGTGTTTTGTGTTTTTATTTATGACTTTATAAGGTAGGAGTAAATACAATACAATTGAAATAAGGCTTATTAACAAATACATAATAAAAATAGTTATTTATAGAAAAAAACATAATAAAACATCTTACAAACTAATAATATTGAGTATCTGTTTAAATATACATACACAAATGAATGAATAATAAATTGTAATTAATCTAGTTGAAAATTGTTTTTGTTTGTTAACAAGAAAAAAAAGAAACATACTTTAACCAAAAGAAAAAAGTTATAAAAGAAGAAATTTTAACTATAAGTTTGTTTGTTGTAGGCCCAAAAAGTAGTGAAATATTTGTTTTATTAAAGAGTGTGTGTTGTTGTATTTGTTTAAAACAAAGGATATTGAAGTTGTTGTTGTAGTTGGTTTTCTCTCTTTTTCTTAACAATTTTTTAGTTTTACTCTTCCAAAATTGTTATTTTTTTTATAAATTTTCTTTTATTTTTTCTTGTTGTTGTTGTTGCTCCCTGATTGATGGTAACTGCTGGCTATTTAACCCAATGGATTGTTGGTGTCAAAAGTAACCTTTGGTACAAAACCATTTTCACCTTCTACGGTGTAAGCGACCGTCATTAATCTACCATCGGGTAACCAAACCGAATATTGACCAGATACCTTTAAGATTGTTAAAAAAGAGATAAAATGCAAGATGAGAAATGTGTTTTAATATTAAATTTCTTTTGTTATGTTTTTTACTTTTTTTTTCCTTTACTTACTTTTCCTTGTGCATCCCCGGCTTCATTTTTATTGAAAAATAACTCCTTTTCTGGATCTTTGACTTCATAATTGTATTCGTACTGTTAACAGATATGACAGATAGGAAAATATTAAATAGATTTGTTATTACATAATGGTAGGAAAATTTAAATTTTGAAATGGTATAATCTCTCATCAAAAAGAGTAATAGTCCATTGCCCTTCTATGGACCAATAGGACTAGTCTATTGATAAGTTTATGAAATAGTCTATGGACTAGTTTTGACAGTCTATGGACTAGTTCAGTTAAGTTCTGTTTGGTTCATTCAGTTCTAGTTCAGTTCTAGTTCAGTTCCTAGTTCAGTTTCTAGTTCAGTTCTGTTCAGTTCTAGTTCAGTTTCTAGTTCAGTTTCTAGTTCAGTCTATTGTCAGTTTCTAGTTCAGTTCTAGTTCAGTTCGAGTTCAGTTCTATTCAGTCTAGTTCAGTTCTAGTTACAGTTCTAGTCAGTTCTAGTTCAGTTCTTGTTCAGTTCTGTTCAGTTCTATTTCAGTTCTATTCAGTTCTAGTTCATTCTATTCAAGTTCTAGTTCATTCTAGTTCAGTTCTAGTTCAGTTCTAGTTCAGTTCTAGTTCAGTTCTAGTTCAGTTCTAGTTCAGTTCTAGTTCAGTTCTAGTTCAGTTCTAGTTCAGTTCTAGTTCAGTTCTAGTTCAGTTCTAGTTCAGTTCTAGTTCAGTTCTAGTTCAGTCTAGTTCAGTTCTAGTTCAGTTCTAGTTCAGTTCTAGTTCAGTTCTAGTTCAGTTCTAGTTCAGTTCTAGTTCAGTTCTAGTTCAGTTCTAGTTCAGTCTAGTTCAGTTCTAGTTCAGTTCTAGTTCAGTTCTAGTTCAGTTCTAGTTCAGTTCTAGTTCAGTTCTAGTTCAGTTCTAGTTCAGTTCTAGTTCAGTTCTAGTTCAGTTCTAGTTCAGTTCTAGTTCAGTTCTAGTTCAGTTCTAGTTCAGTTCTAGTTTCAGTTCTAGTTCAGTTCTAGTTCAGTTCTAGTTCAGTTCTAGTTCAGTTCTAGTTCAGTTCTAGTTCTAGTTCGAGTTCAGTTCTAGTTCAGTCTAGTTCAGTTTCTAGTTCAGTTCTAGTTCAGTTCTAGTTCAGTTTCTAGTTCAGTTCTAGTTCATAGTTCTAGTTCAGTTCTAGTTCAGTTCTAGTTCAGTTCTAGTTCAGTTCTAGTTCAGTTCTAGTTCAGTTCTAGTTCAGTTCTAGTTCAGTTCTAGTTCAGTTCTAGTTCAGTTCTAGTTCAGTTCTAGTTCAGTTCTAGTTCAGTTCTAGTTCAGTTCTAGTTCAGTTCTAGTTCAGTTCTAGTTCAGTTCTAGTTCAGTTCTAGTTCAGTTCTAGTTCAGTTCTAGTTCAGTTCTAGTTCAGTTCTAGTTCAGTTCTAGTTCAGTTCTAGTTCAGTTCTAGTTCAGTTCTAGTTCAGTTCTAGTTCAGTTCTAGTTCAGTTCTAGTTCAGTTCTAGTTCAGTTCTAGTTCAGTTCTAGTTCAGTTCTAGTTCAGTTCTAGTTCAGTTCTAGTTCAGTTCTAGTTCAGTTCTAGTTCAGTTCTAGTTCAGTTCTAGTTCAGTTCTAGTTCAGTTCTAGTTCAGTTCTAGTTCAGTTCTAGTTCGTGCTATTCAGTTCTAGTTCGTGATAGTTCAGTTCAGTTCAGGTCTAGTTCAGTTCTAGTCAGTTCTGTCAGTTATAGTTCAGTTCTAGTTCAGTTCTAGTTCAGTTATAGTTCAGTGCTAGTTCCAGTTATAGTTCAGTTCTAGTCAGTTCTATTTGGTTCAGTTCTAGTTCAGTTCTAGTTCAGAATAGTTCGTTATAGTTCAGTTATAGTTCAGTTCTAGTTCAGTTCTAGTTAGTTCTAGTTCAGTTCTAGTTCAGTTCTAGTAGTTCTACTTAGTTCTAGTCAGTTCTAGTTCAGTCTAGTCAATTCTAGTTCAGTTATCGTTCAGTTCTAGTTCAGTTATCGTCAGTCTACTTCAGTTTCAGTTCAGTCTAGTTTCTAGTTTTATTTTCCACCCACTTCCCTTTAAATAATTTTTTTCAATTTTAAAAAAATTTCCTGAAAAAAGTTTCCTCAAAGTATTAATTACGTTTCAAATTATTTACTCTTAGCAAAAGCAAAAGGTTATTTTTATAAATTATAATTCGAATTACAATAACCTTTTGCAAATTAATACAAACAAATAAAACATCAACAAAATTGTGTGCATGTTAACAATTTGAATAGATTTTGATTTATTATCATACGATGATAATATTATGGAAAGTCATTTATTTTAAATTTTATATTTTATTTATTTAAATAAATAATAAAAGTGTAAAGTAGTAGTAACTACTTAATAATTTTATGTTATTATTTAGCTCATTAATATTTATAGGAGAAACAAAAATTAAGAATTTATTATTCGTTGTTGTTTTTTTCCCTCTACATTAATTTGTACAAGTATTTTATGAAAAAATGTCTAAAAATTGACATTGATGTAAAAATTATCTTGTTTATTGTACGAAAAAAAATACAGAAAAAATAAGACATTTTAAATTAAATGTCAAATCTTCTAAGGTCGTTGAGAAAAATTTCAAATAATTTGCTATTTTTTAGTTGGTGTTTAAATTATTCAGTGTTAAATTCAGTATTACATGGACAGAATATTATTACATTGTTGCAATAATTGTAGTTTTAATTGTTTAATGATTTTAGATTTTTAAATTTAAATGTAAGGTGGGTTTTTACTGAGGTTCATTATAGTGTAGAAAGCAGTTTAGTTGTTTAATTTGTTATTCATTCAGTTACAGGATTCTAACTCCACATATAACTTATTAATACTTATTTCTGTTAACCTTGCAAAAATTGAATCTATTCAAACCAGTATAAAGAATACTCCTCAAAGGACTGGTCCAAAACTAATCCATTTAATATGCCCTAGATGAGCACCACGTAACCCATGTAATGCCGTTGTTTTCAGAAACAAGGAATATGTTCATGCTTGCATTAGATAGGAATAATGTGGAAACTGAAATGTTAGGCAACAACTAATATAAAAATCGTAATTAAGAACTTCATTCAATAAGTTTTTGCAACATCTCATTCCTTTAATCAAATGTGTTTTATGATCTTAATTTCAACGTTCTTTTTGTAAATCTAGCAGAAGTTTTTATCTTATTCCGGGTCTTATCTAAGAGTGACCATTTAATCATTTAATAATACTTTAATAAAAGTTTTCAGAATCTGTTATCTTATCCCAATATTGTTATGGTTCTACTTTTCCATGGTTCTATTTTCCGCTTAATTGAGGAATGAACTATTTGAGTCAATTATGATCGACTCTGTAACTGTTCTGTGAAAAACTATTCACTTGGAAGAATGAATTGATGGACATTTTCTTTTCTCCGATTTCGCTATGAAAATATAAACAAACCATCTTTTCCATTATCTATTTTAATGTTATCTTAATTACCTTAAAATTGTTATATTACTTCAGACAAAAGTTTTCAACCTGACCACTTTTGGCATAACGACTACGACATGCGAGATGTTTTTCAACTTAGACCTGAATTTGATTAATTCTTCTCAATTTTTACTCTGTCAAATCCCAAAATTGTTTTGACTTCCCCCTTCATATATTACTCTTTAAATAGACAGATCGGAGTGTTGGGCGTATTCTAGTAGTTAGATAGTTTGATGTTACATTAAATCCGAAGAACTACACCTAGTCCTTCAGCGGGCCTGTTGTGCAATCGAACTAAAAACCTAACGGAGTCTTGAAGTTGAACATATGACATTTTAGAACCGTCTTAGTTTATGTGGCCTCCGGTGGGTTAGTGGTTAGTGTTCTAGTCTGGTAGACCGGAGGTGGTGGGTTCGATTCCCACCTGAGGCACTGGTTAAGGAGCGCACAACAGGCCCAATAGAGGCCTAGGTGTATTTCTTCGGATTTGATGTATATACATCCTCCTTTCAAACTAACTAACTAGTTTATGGCTTTAAGGATGCCCAGTCTATAAATTATTCTAATAACTGTTGATACTTTTAACATTCTTTTGGATATAAAGCCAAATAGAGGTTAATCTATTTGTGAACAATATTAAGGAAGTTATAACGAGTCTGATGTCTTTGTTACAATGAAGAAAACCTATAGTTTTCATAATTTCTTTTTCGCCACATCTACTATCTATAATCATAATAAAATGTTCGATTTATATTATTTATGCTTTAGATATCGGTGACAAAGATCTATTTGAAGTTGTAATTAAAGAAATATTAGTTCCTTAAAGACATTCGACATTAAGACAAATATTAGGTTAAGCGGATAGGAGGATGTAACTACATCAAATTAGAAGAAATACACCTAGGCCCCTATCGGACCTATTTTGCGCACTTTTTCATGGAAAATGTTTGTTGGTAACAACAAAAACCTTATTCACTCTTAAGATATTTGGATCTAATTTCGACGAAAGCCAGGTAAGCCGGGCAAGAAGGAGCTCCAGGCAAATTTTACTTTCAGTTTTCAGTATAAAGCTAACCGATTACTGCTAGGCTAATCCAAAAAGTTTTGAACTAATAATGACAATTCAAATTTTTAAACAAATAATATTACGATTTTAGCAAAAAAGTCATATATAGTGAAAGATATTATATTAATGTCTTATATAAACGAAGAAAGTAACATCCTAGGAAACAAACATTGGAATATAGATACATTATCTTAATATCAATTCCATTAACTGCACTCACTAGATTAAAATCGAATAAAATCGAAAATAAGATTCAAATCATATGAGACCTTTTGAAGGATCTCTGCCAATTCACATTTTTATATTCAACACTTAAATTTCTTTACATAACTCCACATTACATTGCGATCATTTGTATAACATTACGATCATTTCACTATTTAAATTATAACATTTAAAAAATCCTTGTTTTACAACTTCACAGAATTTCCAAACTCCTTTAGAAATTCCATAAGAATCCAATTAAACACATACATATGCAATTAAGTTGAGTACATCATAACAAGAGCAATTAAAATATTACCGGTTCTGGTTGTTCAGGAGCTTGAGGTCGCGCATATGCCACTATAATATACGCACACAATATAACCGCCACAAACTTCCAAGATAAAGCCGACATTGTTTTTTTTTCTGTTTTTCTTTGTACAATGTTACGTTAACGTTACTTTTCTTTTTTTTGTTGATATTTTTCCGAATTTTATTTTGTATTGAAAATGATTCTCCTACCGTAATAGACAAGATCTCCCACCGTTTATTCGTCAAACGCTTTTAGTATTTAACTGAAAGCAATTGTTTGCTACAGAAGTCTTTTATATGAATTCTGAGTCGGAGTCTCTTGTTTAAAATCGCATCATCGATCGCAGTAACGTTTATAATACGTTTGTTTGTAACGTATACCTTGCCATAGGTCAAAGGTATTTTTGTTTTATATTATTTTAAATGTAAAGGCAGCGATCGCAAACTAAACTCAACTCAATTGAATACAATTCAACTAAATATTAGTATGTAGTTAGTGGTGGTGTTGTTGTTGTTGGTTGTAGTGATGACGAAGATGTTGCTGATGCTGCTCACGCTGATGATGATACTAATACTTAGCCGGCAGACAGACGTATGGATCAAGCATCTCAAATACGATCAGTTAGTAGAGGCATCAGCAGCAGTCTAAAACAGTGACATACAGTGAGCAGCAGATTTGTTACCGAAATGCAAACTTTTTTAAAGTTTAACATTTTCAAAATATTGTTTACCTGGTTAATTCGAACGAATACTACTTACTCACTCACTGATCTGACTGACTATTTGTTGCATGTTGTTGTTTTTTTAAATTTATTTTTGTTTATGTAGAAAAATCTTCTTCTTTATTTTCCAACTTCTAGAGTAACAATTGTATGTTTGAAGAAGTAATAGGTTTGGTTGTTTGTTGACTTATCTTCAAACATGAAAACATCCTCAACAACTGCAACAATTGCTTTGAAAAAAGTTCACATTTTCAAATTTCATATAAAAATGAGGTGTTAGAAAAATCTACCAACAACTGCGGCATCAGCGAGAAAAATATGATATTAAAAATAAATTACCAACATTCAATAAGCAAGATTTGGAAATTGCATATTTTTTCGCGCAACAAAAAAAAAAAGGTTCTAAAATCTTAATTAAGAATCGGTTTCATAATTTTGTATTTCTTGGATTTATTTTTAATTTCAAATAATTTCAATTTCGTTTTGAAATATTTTGTTGTTTTAGGTTTCTTATCATGCTATTCAATCGTTCAAAATATAATTCTTGTTTAGTTAATTTTCTTGTTTGTTATTCGGTTGTTTTGTATCTATTTGACCGATATAGTCAAATCGTGAGATTTTTTGATGATTTTCTAATCAATTCTCTGATTTCTATGTTTTTATTATTGCGATTGTTTACTGTTTCTAAGTGCGGTACTTGAGGTATTTAAATATGTAAAGTTTTACTTATGTAATCTTAGGAGGACTTATGAATGTGTAACATATACATATGTTATTGGGATACGTTTGCTCCAACTATGGATCTCAGAGACATTTCTTAGATTTCGTTGTAAATTCGTTCTGAAGATCGAACATCTTTGCTATTGAATTAGAACTGAATAATAATTGAACTAGTACTGAACTAGAACTGAACTAGAACTGAACTAGAGCTGAACTAGAACTGAACTAGAACTAAACTAGAACTGAACTAGAACTGAACTAGAACTGAACTAGAACTGAACTAGAACTGAACTAGAACTAAACTAGAACTAAACTAGAACTGAACTAGAACTGAACAAGAACTGAACTAGAACTGAACTAGAACTGAACTAGAACTGAACTAGAACTGAACTAGAACTGAATTAGAACTGAATTAGAACTGAACTAGAACTGAACTAGAACTGAACTAGAACTGAACTAGAACTGAACTAGAACTGAACTAGAACTGAACTAGAACTGAACAAGAACTGAACTAGAACTGAACTAGAACTGAACTAGAACTGAACTAGAACTGAACTAGAACTGAACAAGAACTGAACAAGAACTGAACTAGAACTGAACTAGGACTGAACTAGAACTGAACTAGAACTGAACTAGAACTGAACTAGAACTGAACTAGAACTGAACTAGAACTGAACTAGAACTGAACTAGAACTGAACTAGAACTGAACTAGAACTGAACTATAACTGAACTAGAACTGAACTAGAACTGACTAGAAATGAACTATAACTGAACTAGAACTGAACTAGAACTGAACTAGAACTGAACTACTGAACTAGAACTGAACTAGAACTGAACTAGAACCTGAACTAGAACTGAACTAGAACTGAACTAGAAACTGAACTAGAACTGAACTAGAACTGAACTAGAACTGAACTAGAACTGAACTAGAACTGAACTAGAACTGAACTAGAACTGAACTAGAACTGAACTAGAAACTGAACTAGAACTGAACTAGAACTGAACTAGAACTGAACTAGAACTGAACTAGAACTGAAACTAGAACTGAACTAGACTGAACTAGAACTGAACTAGAACTGAACTAGAACTGAACTAGAACTGAACTAGAACTGAACTAGAACTGAACTAGAACTGAACTAGAAGAACTAGAACTGACTAGAACTGAACTAGAACTGAACTAGAAACTGAACTAGAACTGAACTGAACTGAACTGAACTAGAACTGAACTAGAACTGAACTAGAACTGAACTAGAACTGAACTAGAACTGACTAGAACTGACTAGAACTGAACTAGAACTGAACTAGACTGACTAGAACTGAACTAGAACTGAACTAGAACTGAACTAGAACTGAACTAGAACTGACTAGAACTGAACTAGGAACTGAACTAGAACTGAACTAGAACTAGAAACTGAACTAAGAACTGAACGAGAACTGAACTAGAACTGAACTAACTAAACTGAACTACTAGAACTGAACTAGAAACTGAACTAGAACTGAACTAGAACTGACTGACTGAACTAACTGAACTAGAATTCTTGATCTAGAACTGAACTAGAACTGAAACTAGAACTGAACTAGAACTAGAAACTGATCTAGAACTGAACTAGAACTGAACTAGAACTGACTAGAAACTGAAATAGAACGAACTAGAACTGAACTAGAACTGAACTAGAACTGAACTAGAACGAACTGAACTAGAACTGAACTAGAACTGAACTAGAACTGAACTAGAACTGAACTAGAACTTAACTAGAACTGAACTAGAACTGAACTAGAACTGAACTGGAACTGAACTAGAACTGAACTAGAACTGAACTAGAACTGAACTGGAACTGAACTAGAACTGAACTAGAACTGAACTAGAACTGAACTAGAACTGAACTAGAACTCAACTATAACTGAACTAGAACTGAACTAGAACTGAACTAGAACTGAACTAGAACTGAACTAGAACTGAACTAGAACTGAACTAGAACTGAACTGGAACTGAACTAGAACTGAACTAGAACTGAACTAGAACTGAACTAGAACTGAACTAGAACTGAACTAGAACTGAACTAGAACTGAACTAGAACTGAACTAGAACTGAACTAGAACTGAACTAGAACTGAACTAGAACTGAACTAGAACTGAACTAGAACTGAACTAGAACTGAACTAGAACTGAACTAGAACTGAACTGGAACTGAACTAGAACTGAACTAGAACTGAACTAGGAACTGAAACTAGAACTGAACTAGAACTGAACTAGAACTGAACTAGAACTGACTAGAACTGAACTAGAACTGAAACTAGAACTGAACTAGAACTGAACTAGAACTGAACTAGAACTGAAACTAGAACTGACTAGAACTGAACTAGAACTGAACTAGAAACTGAACTAGAACTGAACTAGAACTGACCTAGAATGAACTAGAACTGAACCTAAGAACTGAACTAGAACTGAACTAGAACTGAACTAGAACTGAACTAGAACTGAACTAGAACTGAACTAGAACTGAACTAGAACTGAACTAGAACTGAACTAGAACTGAACCTAGAACTGAACTAGAACTGAACTAGAACTGAACTAGAACTGAACTAGAACTGAACTAGAACTGAAACTAGAACTGAACTAGAACTGAACTAGATTGAACTAGAACTGAACTAGAACTGAACTAGAACTGAACTAGAACTGAACTAGAACTGTTAATTTAAGTTCTTAAACAAGGACTTTATCTGCATTTACGAAACATTATACAGATTAATTCGTTCGATCTAGTCCTACAAACACTTAATTGCCTTTTTCTAAAGATTTCTTATTATTGTTTTTTTGTACTAGAATTTGTTGTTGTTATTATTGTTTTTAATTTTATTATAATGTGAATTTATTCATACTTTGTATTCATTCTATCTCTATTGTCATGTGTGAGCAAGGTTTTATATTGGGAAATTTAAAAAATTTTTTTTTGGGGGTTTCATTTGATTTTTTTAATATATTTGGCGTAGTCTCTCTACAACTAAAACAAAATTGTGGGATATTTTTTATTGTTGTTGTTTAAATTTTCATATACAATAATATTTTTATTTGGAAAATTTGAAAATGTCGCTGAGGTGTGTAAGCTTTAATGTTAAATATCTCGTCTACTACTTCTACTGTTGATGCTGACTGACTGACTGACAATGACTGCCTCATATTTGGCAGTGGAGTGGAGCAGTGAAGTGGATGGTGGCAGCACACATGTCAGTTTGTATGTGTTGTATAAATGAATGAATGAAGTAAATACATCTTTGCATGTAGTTTTTTTTATTGTTGTACTCGGTATTATTACATGATTTGACTTAACTAGATGCATTTTTCCGTACATCATTGTTAGGCTTTGGAAGAAAAAAACAACAACATGTCAAGTCAAATATAATCAATCTCATGAATCATATTAATATGCATATGTGAGGAGGTTGCTACAAAAGGAAGTGTTATTTAGAGAGTTCAAAATATCGCTGTAGTTAATTGGTGTCGTTAGTCATGTGACATTTAAATTAAAAATTAAACACATATACATACATATGTATGTATGTACGTATAACATTTATTTATAAACCGTTTATAAAACAAAATGTTTATGAATAAGGCCTTTAGTAGTTCTGACTTCTATCGAATAGATATGCTATTTCAACATTTCAGTCCTAGTTCAGTTCTAGTTCAGTCCTAGTTCAGTTCTAGTTCTAGTTTCTAGTTCTAGTTCAGTTCTAGTTCAGTTCTAGTTCAGTTCTAGTTCAGTTCTAGTTCAGTTCTAGTTCAGTTCTAGTTCAGTTCTAGTTCAGTTCTAGTTCAGTTCTAGTTCAGTTCTAGTTCAGTTCTAGTTCAGTTCTAGTTCAGTTCAGTTCAGTTCTAGTTCAGTTCTAGTTCAGTTCTAGTTCAGTTCTAGTTCAGTTCTAGTTCAGTTCTTAGTTCAGTTCTAGTTCAGTTCTAGTTCAGTTTCTAGTTCAGTTCTAGTTCAGTTCTAGTTCAGTTCTAGTTCAGTTCTAGTTCAGTTCTAGTTTCAGTTCTAGTTCAGTTCTAGTTCAGTTCTAGTTCAGTTCTAGTTCAGTTTCTAGTTCAGTTCTAGTTCAGTTCTAGTTCAGTTCTAGTTCGTTCTAGTTCAGTTTCTAGTTCAGTTCTAGTTCAGTTCTAGTTCAGTCTGTCAGTTCTAGTTCAAGTTCTAGTTGCAGTTCTAGTTCAGTTCTAGTTCAGTTTCTAGTTCAGTTCTAGTTTCAGTTCTAGTTCAGTTCTAGTTCAGTTCTAGTTCAGTTCCAGTTCAGTTCTAGTTCAGTCTAGTTCAGTTCTAGTTCAGTTCTAGTTCAGTTCTAGTTCAGTTCTAGTTCAGTTCTAGTTCAGTTCTAGTTCAGTTCCAGTTCAGTTCTAGTTCAGTTCTAGTTCAGTTCTAGTTCAGTTCTAGTTCAGTTCTAGTTCAGTTCTAGTTCAGTTCTAGTTCAGTTCTAGTTCAGTTCTAGTTCAGTTCCAGTTCAGTTCTAGTTCAGTTCTAGTTCAGTTCTAGTTCAGTTCTAGTTCAGTTCTAGTTCAGTTCTAGTTCAGTTCTAGTTCAGTTCTAGTTCAGTCTAGTTCAGTTCTAGTCAGTTCTAGTTCAGTTTAGTTCAGTTTTAGTTCAGTTTAGTTCAGTTCTAGTTCAGTTCTAGTTCAGTTCTAGTTCAGTTCTAGTTCAGTTCTAGTTCAGTTCTAGTTCAGTTCTAGTTCAGTTCTAGTCCAGTTCTAGTTCAGTTTTAGTTCAGTTTTAGTTCAGTTCTAGTTCAGTTCTAGTTCAGTTCTAGTTCAGTTCTAGTTCAGTTCTAGTTCAGTTCTAGTTCAGTTCTAGTTCAGTTCTAGTTCAGTTCTAGTTCAGTTCTAGTTCAGTTCTAGTTCAGTTCTAGTTCAGTTCTAGTTCAGTTCTAGTTCAGTTCTAGTTCAGTTCAGTTCTAGTTCAGTTCTAGTTCAGTTCTAGTTCAGTTCTAGTTCAGTTCTAGTTCAGTTCTAGTTCAGTTCTAGTTCAGTTCTAGTTCAGTTCCAGTTCAGTTCTAGTTCAGTTCTAGTTCAGTTCTAGTTCAGTTCTAGTTCAGTTCTAGTTCAGTTCCAGTTCAGTTCTAGTTCAGTTCTAGTTCAGTTCTAGTTCAGTTCTAGTTCAGTTCTAGTTCAGTTCTAGTTCAGTTCTAGTTCAGTTCTAGTTCAGTTCTAGTTCAGTTCCAGTTCAGTTCTAGTTCAGTTCTAGTTCAGTTCTAGTTCAGTTCTAGTTCAGTTCTAGTTCAGTTCTAGTTCAGTTCTAGTTCAGTTCTAGTTCAGTTCTAGTTCAGTTCTAGTTCAGTTCTAGTCCAGTTCTAGTTCAGTTTTAGTTCAGTTTTAGTTCAGTTCTAGTTCAGTTCTAGTTCAGTTCTAGTTCAGTTCTAGTTCAGTTCTAGTTCAGTTCTAGTTCAGTTCTAGTTCAGTTCTAGTTCAGTTCTAGTTCAGTTCTAGTTCAGTTCTAGTTCAGTTCTAGTTCAGTTCTAGTTCAGTTCTAGTTCAGTTCTAGTTCAGTTCTAGTTCAGTTCTAGTTCAGTTCTAGTTCAGTTCTAGTTCAGTTCTAGTTCAGTTCTAGTTCAGTTCTAGTTCAGTTCTAGTTCAGTTCTAGTTCAGTTCTAGTTCAGTTCTAGTTCAGTTCTAGTTCAGTTTCTAGTTCAGTTCTAGTTCAGTTCTAGTTCAGTTCTAGTTCAGTTCTAGTTCAGTTCTAGTTCAGTTCTAGTTCAGTTCCAGTTCAGTTCTAGTTCAGTTCTAGTTCAGTTCTAGTTCAGTTCTAGTTCAGTTCTAGTTCAGTTCTAGTTCAGTTCTAGTTCAGTTCTAGTTCAGTTCTAGTTCAGTTCTAGTTCGTTCTAGTTCAGTTCTAGTTCAGTTCTAGTTCAGCTCTAGTTCTGTTCTATTTCTTTCTAGTTCAGTTCTAGTTCGGTTCTAGTTCAGTTCTAGTTCAATTGTCGTTCAGTTCTACTTATGTCTAAGTATGTACATATGTAGTTTAGTTTTACTACAGGTACAGTTACCTCAGTTAAGTTTATAATTTTGTTAAAGCATAACATTTCCTTTCTAAACACCCTTTTACCTTGTTTCTTGAAGAACATCCATTATGACACATAAATTGTTAAATTTCATACTCATGTCTCATGTATTCTCGTAATATTTTGATATTTTTATATAAAATACTTCCAACAAGCATATTTAAATTTTAATATTTAAAATAAATAGTATTTTTTCTTAAATTTGCCTGATATTTACACAAATCCTTTGCTTGCGTTTGTGAAAAAATATACCTTTGAGAAATAGTCTCAAATACAAAGAGGAGGAAGGAACAAGAGTAAGGCGAAAGAATTTGAAGATTCATAACATGCCATTTTTGGTATTGCCGACTGCATGCTTTTTAAATGTTGTCGCTAAAAAGTCATTTATTAAAAAAAACTATTGCTAAAGAAATAAATAAATTGGATACTCGTGTGTTGCAGATCTATTTGTCTCATCTCTGCATTCCGAACAGAGTGAAAAATATGAGGTGGGACAGACGTTAGACAGAATTAAGCATTTGAAAGAAGTTATTTTTATAGCTGAAGTACTTAGGATTATAAAAAAAGAAAATATTTATGGTTTCGACGGAAACTATTTCTGCTTTTGACGTCGAGTTCTAACTCTAAACGAAATTGAACTGATACTAAACTTTTCTTATAAAACATTTTGTTTCAGCATTGTTGCGTCCTTGAGATCCAATTAAAAACTTAAACTTTTTCCAAATATTCAATCTAATTTTATATATTTGTTTATTTATGAATTATAACTTGTCACCCTGTCGTTTGATTTTCTTGCAAGGGGATGAACTTTTGAATATGATTTGCTAATACATATATTTAGTTACTATTTTCGTCATATTATTGTTAAAAGACTTACAAGAGGATGCTAAAGTAACATTTATGGATTATATAACCTTTTGTCATGGATTTTTGTTATTATTGTAGTTTTTTTTAGTTTCATTGTTTTATTTTAAGTAAAATAGAATCTAAAGGAGTTAAGCGGCTATTTCATTGAATATCTTTATATATTCACATGTATTTTATATTGTTTTATATGTTTTCAAGTAAATATCATTATATTAGTATTAATATTAAAAACAACTTGTGTTTATAGTTATTTAAATGTTAATATTTTACATAACATCTCAGAGAAACAGTGTAACGATCGATAAATGTTCTTAATTTAAAGAAAAGTTAAAATAACCTTGATTTATGTCTGATATTTCATTGAGAAAGATTAAGTGAAATTTAACTAATGTTATATCTCATTTCTTAAAAGATCTTGTAAGTGAAACAAGAAAAACGTTCGCTAGGTTAGTAGGTAGTGTTAAATTTAGTCTGATGGGAGGACCTGATCACATGAGTTGCACCGATGAAGGAGCTCACATCAAGTCTGATAAGTCCCAGGTGTATTTGTTCGGATTTTATGTAAAGATATCCTCCTTTCTCCTAACCAAACTAACCAACCAACCAACTAACCAACCAACTAACTAACTAACTGACTAACTAATTGGTTATTTAGTTAGTTAGAACATTCAGTTCTAGTTGAGTACCACTTCAGTTCCAGTTCAGTTCTACTTTAGTTCTCATTCAGTTTTAGTTCAGTTCTAGTTCAGTTCTGGTTCAGTTCTACTTCAGTTCTCTACTTCAGTTCTAGTTTAGTTCTAGTTCAGTTCTAGTTCAGTTCTAGTTCAGTTCTAGTTCAGTTCTAGTTCAGTTCTAGTTCAGTTCTACTTCAGTTCTAATTCAGTTCTACTTCAGTTCTAGTTTAGTTCTAGTTCAGTTCTAGTTCAGTTCTAGTTCAGTTCTACTTCAGTTCTAGTTCATTTCTAGTTCGTTCTAGTTCAGTTCTAGTTCAGTTCTAGTTCAGTTCTAGTTCAGTTTCTAGTTCATTCTAGTTCAGTTCTAGTTCAGTTCTAGTTTCAGTTCTAGTTCAGTTCTAGTTCAGTTCTAGTTCAGTTCTAGTTCAGTTCTAGTTCAGTTCTATTCAGTTCTAGTTCAGTTCTAGTTCAGTTCTAGTTCAGTTCTAGTTCAGTTCTAGTTCAGTTCAGTTCAGTTCTAGTTCAGTTTCTAGTTCAGTTCTAGTTCAGTTCTAGTTCAGTTCTAGTTCAGTTCTAGTTCAGTTCTAGTTCAGTTCTAGTTCTTCTAGTTCAGTTCTAGTTCAGTTCTAGTTCAGTTCTAGTTCAGTTCTAGTTCAGTTCTAGTTCAGTTCTAGTTCAGTTCTAGTTCAGTTCTAGTTCAGTTCTAGTTCAGTTCTAGTTCAGTTTCTAGTTCAGTTATGTTCAGTTTCTAGTTCAGTTCTAGTTCAGTTCTAGTTCAGTTCTAGTTCAGTTCTAGTTCAGTTCTAGTTCAGTTCTAGTTCAGTTCTAGTTCAGTTCTAGTTCAGTTCTAGTTCAGTTCTAGTTCAGTTCTAGTTCAGTTCTAGTTCAGTTCTAGTTCAGTTCTAGTTCAGTTCTAGTTCAGTTCTAGTTCAGTTCTAGTTCAGTTCTAGTTCAGTTCTAGTTCAGTTCTAGTTCAGTTCTAGTTCAGTTCTAGTTCAGTTCTAGTTCAGTTCTAGTTCAGTTCTAGTTCAGTTCTAGTTCAGTTCTAGTTCAGTTCTAGTTCAGTTCTAGTTCAGTTCTAGTTCAGTTCTAGTTCAGTTCTAGTTCAGTTCTAGTTCAGTTCTAGTTCAGTTCTAGTTCAGTTCTAGTTCAGTTCTAGTTCAGTTCTAGTTCAGTTCTAGTTCAGTTCTAGTTCAGTTCTAGTTCAGTTCTAGTTCAGTTCTAGTTCAGTTCTAGTTCAGTTCTAGTTCAGTTCTAGTTCAGTTCTAGTTCAGTTCTAGTTCAGTTCTAGTTCAGTTCTAGTTCAGTTCTAGTTCAGTTCTAGTTCAGTTCTAGTTCAGTTCTAGTTCAGTTCTAGTTCAGTTCTAGTTCAGTTCTAGTTCAGTTCTAGTTCAGTTCTAGTTCAGTTCTAGTTCAGTTCTAGTTCAGTTCTAGTTCAGTTCTAGTTCAGTTCTAGTTCAGTTCTAGTTCAGTTCTAGTTCAGTTCTAGTTCAGTTCTAGTTCAGTCTAGTTCAGTTCTAGTTCAGTTCTAGTTCAGTTCTAGTTCAGTTCTAGTTCAGTTCTAGTTCAGTTCTAGTTCAGTTCTAGTTCAGTTCTAGTTCAGTTTTTCAGTTCTAGTTCAGTTCTAGTTCAGTTCTAGTTCAGTTCTAGTTCAGTTCTAGTTCAGTTCTAGTTCAGTTCTAGTTCAGTTCTAGTTCAGTTCTAGTTCAGTTCTAGTTCAGTTCTAGTTTCTTCTTAGTTAGTTCAGTTTTCTAGTTCAGTTCTAGTTCAGTTCTAGTTCAGTCTAGTTCAGTTCTAGTTCAGTTCTAGTTCAGTTTTAGTTCAGTTCTAGTTCAGTTCTAGTTCAGTTCTAGTTCAGTTCTAGTTCAGTTCTAGTTCAGTTCTAGTTCAGTTCTAGTTCTAGTTCAGTTCTAGTTCAGTTCTAGTTCAGTTCTAGTTCAGTTCTAGTCTAGTTCAGTTCTAGTTCAGTTCTAGTTCAGTTCTAGTTCAGTTCTAGTTCAGTTCTAGTTCAGTTCTAGTTCAGTTCTAGTTCAGTTCTAGTTCAGTTCTAGTTCAGTTCTAGTTCAGTTCTAGTTCAGTTCTAGTTCAGTTCTAGTTCAGTTCTAGTTCAGTTCTAGTTTAGTTCAGTTCAGTTCTAGTTCTAGTTCAGTTCTAGTTCAGTTCTAGTTTAGTTCTAGTTCAGTTCTAGTTCAGTTCTAGTTCAGTTCTAGTTCAGTTCTAGTTCAGTTCTAGTTCAGTTCTAGTTCAGTTCTAGTTCTAGTTCAGTTCTAGTTCAGTTCTAGTTCAGTTCTAGTTCAGTTCTAGTTCAGTTCTAGTTCAGTTCTAGTTCAGTTCTAGTTCAGTTCTAGTTCAGTTCTAGTTTAGTTCTAGTTCAGTTCTAGTTCAGTTCTAGTTCAGTTCTAGTTCAGTTCTAGTTCAGTTCTAGTTCAGTTCTAGTTCAGTTCTAGTTCAGTTCTAGTTCAGTTCTAGTTCAGTTCTAGTTAGTTCTAGTTCAGTTCTAGTTCAGTTCTAGTTCAGTTCTAGTTCAGTTCTAGTTCAGTTCTAGTTCAGTTCTAGTTCAGTTCTAGTTCAGTTCTAGTTCAGTTCTAGTTCAGTTCTAGTTCATTCTAGTTCAGTTCTAGTTCAGTTCTAGTTCTGAGTTTCGATATTTTTAAAATTTTCTTGGCCTGTGTTATTCAGTTGTTATTTACACTTTATTTTGCCTTGTCCATCAGTCTTACAAATTAATAATTTTGAAATATAATTTCAATAAACTATATACCTATTCATAATTATTAATGTGATATTATATTAATCATTTTAATAGATTTTAAAATTTTTTAAACATTCTATGTTTTAAATACAATGTAATAGGCTTACTGGTGTACTTGTAACAATAAAATGCATTAAACAAAATTAATGTGCATGCGTATTTCTTGATAATAATCTTATTATAATTAATAATCTTTCGTATTTATGTTAGAAATGTTTTACCATTTTAAACATCTGTAAAATTTGTTATACTTATTAGTAAAATTTTAAACTGTTAGTATTAGAATGGAAGTGATAGTGATTTTGTTGTTTCTTGTGTAATATCGTTTTTAAACATATCGAGGGTTTCAGTACAAGTGACGTTTATGCAAGGGCTTTCTAAAAATTATTATAATGTTACGAAAAGGCATTTACAACAATTTTGCTTCGCGACATGTTTCCATGAGTGCTTAAACGGAGATTTCCCCACTCACATGTAAACTATTGAGCGATCGAGACTTGGAAATAAACTTCAGAAAATTAATTTCAAGTAATATTTGAACAGTTAGACACCGCTAAATCGGCCTAATATTTCCGTTTTATAAGGACTTTAATAAAAATTATTGAAATTAATAAATAACCTTGTTGCAATGATAAAAAATGTTATAAGAGAGCTTCTACTAATAGTACATATCGTTACACTGTGTATGTATTTTGTTTGATCATGCTTGTTTTGCACTTTTTTTTTGCTATTTTGTGTAAATTTTTTGTCATACAAAATACTAGTAAAACAAATTTTTATAGTGTTTGTTATTTTTTTGTTTAAAATTTATTTGTTATTTAGTATTTTAATATATTTTGCAAAGAATTACGGAGCATGTAACCTTCAAAAACGGCCTAGGTGAGGCACATTTATTCCCAATTTTTTCTGTTACTGCTGCTTGTCATAGATGCCACCACATATTGCCAGGCAGCTAGTCAGCCAAGAAACACACAAACAGACACATAGATTCATACGTCCTCAAAAATAAATTTATGGTCGTGCATCTTCAATTTAGACAGACATACGAGCGCTCAAGTCAGACTTTTATACTTAAAAAACATTTTGGTTACTTATACGGTCTTAGAGTTTTTAAATACTTGTTCGTTATTTAGAAAATGATTTTAAAACATTTTTAATTTTTTTCAAAGTGTTTTTTCATATAATTTTATTGTTTTTGTCTTAAATATTTAAACATCGGCTGATAATGATCGTCAGTCAACATCATCATCAGTCGCAACAGCATCATCTTCATTGCCTTAAAATTAATACCTAAACTTTAGAAAAATTAAATTAAAAAAACTTAATAATATTCTGCTTTTCATTCATAGCGTTTAATTTTTTTATTACTTTTTAACTTGTCTCAGAAGTTGGTTGTTTTTTTTTTTTCTATAAATTTAGTTTTTATTTATTTACTCGTAGTATTTAAAATTAATGACAGAACTGCCATTACATATCGCCAATAAATATATTTTTTTATAATTTTTTTCTTTTAATAGTTTTCAGGTTTTTTTAATATTTAGATTTATATTTTACTTAGAAAAAATTTATTTACAAATATATTTCTTTAATGTTACCATAATTCAATCACTAACAACTTTGTATGGGTATTATTAGCCAAGTTGATTTATGTGAAAATCTAGTAGGAAATTTTGGTAGCTAAACTTTAGTCCAGAAACTTTTATGTTTTATTTATATTCTTCACATATTTTATTGACTTTTAATTATTATCAGGAGACTTCATAACATTAGGTGCCAAATGGATCTTTCAAATAGTACAAAATTTGCTACGATTTTTCAAATTCAATAGTTTTTACAAATTAATATCAATAAGTCGGTCAAATAGACAATGGGCTAGACAATATTCTAGTCTGTAGACTAGGCAATAGACTAGTCTATACACTGATCTAAATAGACATAGATATATAATATATAGTCTATATACTAGACTAGAACTGAACTAGAACTGAACTACTAGAACGAACTAGAACGAACTAGAACTGAACTAGAACTGAACTAGAACTGAACTAGACCTGAACTAGAACTGAACTAAAACTGAACTAGAACTGAACTAGAATGAACTAGAACTGAACTAGAACTGAACTAGAATGAACTAGAACTGAACTAGAACTGAACTAGAACTGAACTAGAACTGAACTAGAACTGAACTAGAACTGAACTAGAACTGAACTAGAACTGAACTAGAACTGAACTAGAACTGAACTAGAACTGAACTAGAACTGAACTAGAACTGAACTAGAACTGAACTAGAACTGAACTAGAACTGAACTAGAACTGAACTAGAACGAACTAGAACTGAACTAGAAACTGAACTAGAACTGAACTAGAAATGAACTAGAACTGAACTAGAATGAACTAGAACTGAACTAGAACTGAACTAGAACTGAACTAGAACTGAACTAGAACTGAACTAGAACTGAACTAGAAACTGAACTAGAACTGAACTGAACTAGAATGAACTAGAACTGAACTAGAACTGAACTAGAACTGAACTAGAACTGAACTGAACTAGAACTGAACTAGAACTGAACTAGAACTGAACTAGAACTGAACAACTGAAACTAGAACTGAACTAGAACTGAACTAGAACTGAACTAGAACTGAACTAGAACTGAACTAGAACTGAACTAGAACTGAACTAGAACTGAACTAGAACTGAACTAGAACTGAACTAGAACTGAACTAGAACTGACTAGAACTGAACTAGAACTGAACTAGAACTGAACTAGAACTGAACTAGAACTGAACTAGAACTGAACTAGAACTGAACTAGAACTGAACTAGAACTGAACTAGAACTGAACTAGAAAACTAGAATAGAACTGAACTAGAACTGAACTAGAACTGAACTAGAACTGAACTAGAACTGAACTAGAACTGAACTAGAACGAACTAGAACTGAACTAGAACTGAACTAGAAAACTGAACTAGAACTGAACTAGAACTGAACTAGAACTGAACTAGAACTGAACTAGAACTGAACTAGAACTGAACTAGAACTGAACTAGAACTGAACTAGAACTGAACTAGAACTGAACTAGAACTGAACTAGAACTGAACTAGAACTGAACTAGAACTGAACTAGAACTGAACTAGAACTGAACTAGAACTGAACTAGAAACTGAACTAGAACTGAACTAGAACTGAACTAGAACTGAACTAGAACTGAACTAGAAACTGAACTAGAACTGACGAAACTGAACTAGAACTGAACTAGAACTGAACTAGAACTGAACTAGAACTGAACTAGAACTGAACTAGAACTGAACTAGAACTGAACTAGAACTGAACTAGAACTGAACTAGAACTGAACTAGAACTGAACTAGAACTGAACTAGAACTGAACTAGAACTGAACTAGAACTGAACTAGAACTGAACTAGAACTGAACTAGAACTGAACTAGAACTGAACTAGAACTGAACTAGAACTGAACTAGAACTGAACTAGAACTGAACTAGAACTGAACTAGAACTGAACTAGAACTGAACTAGAACTGAACTAGAACTGAACTAGAACTGAACTAGAACTGAACTAGAACTGAACTAGACTGAACTAGAACTGAACTAGAACTGAACTAGAACTGAACTAGAATGAACTAAACTGAACTAGAACTGAACTAGAACTGAAAAGAACTGAACTAGAACTGAACTAGAACTGAACTAGAACTGAACTAGAACTGAACTAGAACTGAACTAGAACTGAACTAGAACTGAACTAGAATGAACTAGAACTGAACTAGAACTGAACTAGAACTGAACTAGAACTGAACTAGAACTGAACTAGAACTGAACTAGAACTGAACTAGAACTGAACTAGAAACTGAACTAGAACTGAACTAGAACTGAACTAGAACTGAACTAGAACTGAACTAGAACTGAACTAGAACTGAACTAGAACTGAACTAGAACTGAACTAGAACTGAACTAGAACTGAACTAGAACTGAACTAGAACTGAACTAGAACTGAACTAGAACTGAACTAGAACTGAACTAAAACTGAACTAGAACTGAAAAACCCGAACTTTCTTAAATTTCATTTTCTTTATAGCACCCTTGTAGTCATTGTCAGGGCTATACTGAGGTTTCTAAGGTCTAAACTATACGTTTCTTAAATACTTTAGTGATCGGTTCTAAAATAAATTTATTAAACGATTTATGCTAACAATATTTCTGTTGACAATATTTCCTATTGACTTGTTATTGTGCTTAGACGGATCTATGTTTTTTTTTAAATGTTATTCTGCTGTTAAAAAGAATCCATTCAAAATTATTTTATTTTAATATTGATTATAAGAGATTTAAAGCTACTTTGGTAGTTGGCAACCATTTTTTGTTAAAGGTACCTTGAGTATTATTTCTATTTTGGTTTGTGGCGGTTGCATTAAATATTACTATAATTATTAAAAGACAGCAGAAAAAACCGCAACATCTTCCACAACAACAAAAAATCAAATAATCAACCAGTCCACCAACAATATATATGAACAAACAAACCGACAGAAAGACAGACAATAACCATACTTCTTTATACAAAAAAAAAAAAAAAATAAGAAGACGGACATTAACAGAATCGTGTACACTTTAACATTTAAAATGTTAAAACATTTTTATATGTCAAACATATTGGTGACATTATTGGTATGTAACCTTCAGGAGCGTGCTAATGATGACTACAACGAAGACGATGAACGATCTTTAATATTGATGAGATATGCTGTTCTTTTTAATATGGAAACATTAGTTTAAAATTTAAATTTCAGAAAATAAAAAAACAGAAACAAATGTAGATTTCAACTAAGAGAGTCTTAGCAAAGGAATGAGAGACAGAGATTTGTATAAAACAGGCATGTGTTTGAAAATTAATGGATGGATGCATGTATAAATGACAGACATACTGGTGTTAGATGTATGATTAGGTGGAGTCATTGATATAACTAAAATGTCAGTCATTCTGTCTACCTTGCCAGTTAGCAGCGGTAGCAGTGACTGCAAAATAAAACATGCTGATTGACCTGACCCACTTACATATCCATTATAAAGTTCTCTAGCCCCCTATTGCGGTTGTTTCATGTACATACATAATTTTCAATAAATATTGCTGTTAATTTGTTTACTTTTTTAAATTAATTATTTATCTAATTACATGTGTACACAATGGTTCAACAGCAACAAATTAATGACATTCAGTTGATTAATTTTTATTTTTATAAATTACTTTAGTCGATGCTAAGTATTAAATAATAAATTTTCAAAAAATTAAAATAAATTTATAACTGTCAAAACAACTTTTTTCTTTGACAAGTACACAATGTGTGTGCGTTTGTGTGTATGTAGTATGAGGACCACTAAATTTAATATTCAATTTTTTGGCACACGACAGACAGATCAATGGAATAAGTGTGCATTTTATAAACATTCTATGATTGGTCTTTAAAAACTTGAAATTGACATTTAATGTTTATTTTAGAAAATTCAGACATTTTCAGACAAAAATTTTAAAGGACAATAACATATGTGTGTATGTCATACAATAAAGCATCTACATACATAAATCCAAATACTGAACAGTCCTGTGTGACCTAATTAGATTTGTTTCCCTTAATAACATGCAACATTGATATCAACCAAAAATATCTAAAACTAGTTTATCAATATTCAGGGTTTTCCGAAATTCAATGAACCACGACATTTCGAAGTAAATTTTTAAGCAATTTTTACTTTTTTCATAATGTTACATAAAAATTTGAAGATTTTCCAAAATCTTTTTAGAAAATACATACAACTAGAACGGAACTAGAACTGAACTAGAACTGAACTAGAACTGAACTAGAACTGAACTAGAACTGAACTAGAACTGAACTAGAACTGAACTAGAACTGAACTAGAACTGAACTAGAACTGAACTAGAACTGAACTAGAACTGAACTAGAACTGAACTAGAACTGAACTAGAACTGAACTAGAACTGAACTAGAACTGAACTAGAACTGAACTAGAACTGAACTAGAACTGAACTAGAACTGAACTAGAACTGAACTAGAACTGAACTAGAACTGAACTAGAACTGAAACTAGAACTGAACTAGAACTGAACTAGAACTAGAACTAGCACTGACTAGAACTGAACTAGAACTGAACTAGAACTGAACTAGAACTGAACTAGAACTGAACTAGAACTGAACTAGAACTGAACTAGAACTGGAACTAGAACTGAACTAGAACTGAACTAGAACTGAACTAGACCTGAACTAGAACTGAACTAGAACTGAACTAGAACTGAACTAGAACTGAACTAGAACTGAACTAGAACTGAACTGAACTGAACTAGAACTGAACTAGAACGAACTAGAACTGAACTAGAACTGAACGAGAACTGAACTTAGAAAGCTGAACTAGAACTGAACTAGAACTGAACTAGAACTGAACTAGAACTGAAACTAGAACTGAACTAGAACTGAACTAGAACTGAACTAGAAACTGAACTAGAACTGAACTGAACTGAACTAGAACTGACTAGAACTGAACTAGAACTGAACTAGAACTGAACTAGACCTGAAACTAGAACTGAACTAGAACTGAACTAGAACTGAACTAGAACTGAACTAGAACTGAACTAGACTAGAACTGAACTAGAACTGAACTAGAACTGAACTAGAACTGAACTAGAACTGAACTAGAACTGAACTAGAACTGAACTAGAACTGAACTAGAACTGAACTAGAACTGAACTAGAACTGAACTAGAACTGAACTAGAACTGAACTAGAACTGAACTAGAACTGAACTAGAACATTTATCTATCATTTAATATATATTTTACGAAAATTTAACATTTTTAATCAAAAACTTATAAAAATATTAAGTATTATACTTTTCATCTTCATATTATATAAATCATGCCTTCTGTAAATTGTTTATTTTACAGACAGCTTTTATATAAGAAGAAATATTTATGTATAATAATTAATTATTTGTATTTTTCTTCAATTAATTTTAAAATTATAGTTTTTATAAAATATGCAGTTAATTTCTTTTCATTTCCGTTTTATCTCTGCAGTAAAAGCCACTAAATATATTATTAACAGCGCAAGGTGGCAACCTCGATGAACATATGTTTGTCGATAACGCTATCTGATAAGCAAAACACAAAAGTGCCAGCACTAAATAACAACACATCAGTTTTTACCGGCAAAATTATTGCGATTAGTTGACAATTATTTTCCAAAATGCAAAGATTGGATGAAAATGAGTCTAAATTATGGCCCATATTTATACTTACTACCTGTGTCAAACTAATGTTAATGCCTGCCTAGTAAGTGTTAATTAAATACACGAATAATATAAAAATAATGAATTTTAGTCATTCCACAGATTTTGAGGTGCACCGCAACTGGTTGGCAATAACATTCAATTTACCCTTAAAAGAGTGGTATTACAATGAAACTAGCCAATGGACTTTAGACTACCCACCCTTCTTTGCCTACTTTGAATGGGTGCTGGCTCAAGTGGCCAGATTTGTTGATCCGAAAATGTTACAGCTCACTAACCTCAATTATGCCTCCGATGAGTGTAAATATTTTCAAAGAATATCCGTAATGGTCATGGATTTGGTGTTTTGTTGGGGTGTTAAACGTTGTATTAGTGCTTTAGGACGCATGGGTTTCAAGGTACAAAAACTATGGGCTGAAGCTATTTTGTTATTTAATGTGGGTTTGTTATTTGTTGACCACATACATTTCCAATATAATGGTTTCCTGTTTGGTTTGCTACTGTTGAGCATTAGTTATATATTGGAGGATCAATTTTTAAAAGGAACTTTTATTTTTGCCTGCCTGTTAAATTTCAAACACATCTTTTTATATACTGCTCCCGCTTTTGGCATTTATTTGCTGAGATATTATTGTTTGGATGCCAGTAAAAATTCGGTTATATGTTTATTTAAATTGCTGTCGGTGGGCTTAACTCCATTTCTTTTGGCATTTGCTCCTTTTTATCAACATTTGCCACAAGTTATAAGCCGTTTGTTTCCTTTCAAACGTGGTCTAACACATGCCTATTGGGCTCCTAACTTTTGGGCTTTATACAATACAGCTGATAAGGTGGCATCGAAGGTTTTGAAGGTGGATTCGTCATCTTCTGCTTCATTTACTTCGGGTTTAGTGCAGGAATATGACCATGTTGTCTTGCCGTCAGTTAGACCGTTGGCTACTTTTGTTCTTACTTTGGTAACAATGTTGCCCATGCTTTGGAAATTATGGAGTTTTGCAATTAAAAGGTATGTATTTATCGTCAGTTATGTATTAAGACTAAAGTTTATGATTTAGAAATTTTAAAAAAATTCGAAAATTGTTTTTTTTAGAAAATTTTCCAAATTCGAAAATTGTTATTTTAAGGAAAATTTAATTGTTTGTTTTAATTTAGAAAATTTAATAACGTGTTTTTATTATTACAGAGAAGCTAAGATTAACTTCCTCAGATCGATTGTTATCTGTTCAGCATGTTCCTTTATGTTTGGCTGGCATGTACATGAGAAGGCAATTCTAATGTGCCTGATACCACTATGGTGAGTCCTTTAGCCATTTCAAATAGTCTGGACTTAAAATCTTTAAAAATACTTTTCTAACTTTCAGCCTCCTGTTCTTTGTCTCCCCTACCGACGCTAAATACTCCTTTATGCTTAGTGCCGTCGGTCTGTTCTCCCTCTTCCCTTTACTGTTTCACACAGATTTACTTGTCATACGTTACTCCGTCTATCTGGCCTATATGGGTTACATGTATACCCGCTACGTTTATGTACACAAAGATTATCCCGATATGAATCTTCTAGAGGACTGTTATATACACGGTCTTGCCATAATACCCATCTATGAACATCTTATCGGATGGCTGACAGGTTTAAATGAAAAACTTCCCTTCCTGCCGTTACTCATGTACTCGACATATTGCGGTATTGGTGTTTTATATTGTTTCATACGTTATTATATACATGCATTAGATCATAAGACTATCATCACTAGTGCTAAGACTATAAAATCTAAAACTAAAACTAATAATATAAAAAATATTGAGACATCTTCTAAAACTTCCTCACAACATGTTACGGAGCCCTCTGCCGACGAGTCTCTGTTACCGCAGAGCGCAAAGACAAAGGCGAAACCAGTGACACAGAAGAAGTCGAAGAAGGAGAAGAAGCATAAATAAATGAAACTGTTGTATTGTGACTCCTGAAAGGAATTTGTGTTGTTCTTGTAGTGCAGCTTAACCAGGCGGTGGAGGCTCGACGCGGATAGCCACGTTGGGGTTGTACGCGTAAGTTGTTGTAAAGCCAATAGCGATTGTCTTTGAAAAAATAGGTTTTACCTGGAAAAACAGTTTTGTGTTTTAAGCAAGATTTAGCAAAAAAATTTAGTTTAATGTACTAACCATTAGGCAGAGTAGCCGCTGCATCAATATTATCTGGTATGCCGGGCCAACGTTGCATTGTCTTTGGATAACCAGTGTCCATTGCTTGCAATTCATCATTATAGCGCCAAAATATTGTATCAGCAAAGATGTAAGTTCGATTGTTTTTGGCTTTAAAGAAAGTAGTAGTAGTGGTATTAAAAAAGTAGTTAAAAATTTGGTATATTTTTATAGTAATGTTTGAAAAAGTAGTAAATTGTTATTAAAATTAGTATTGCTGTAGAATTTTAGTAGTAGTTAAAACTAAATCTCTTAAATGCAAACGGTTATATAGAATTTTATGTGAACGAAAACACTAGTTTTGTTCAAGAAGTGATTTTAACAATAAATTTTGTCTGACGATTCGTTCTCAGTTTGTAGAACGGTATAGCTATGGCCTACGATTGTATCTGTTAGAATATATGTAAAAAAATTCTCGGAGTTCATCAGATCTGCTTGTCACATCTGATGATCATATCCGCTTTCCTTAGGAGGTTTATATTTCAAATTCACGTTCTTATATGAATCAATAGACAATGGAAATCACAGACGACGTTGCCTTGCTGCAACGATCAATACTTTGTTCTTGATTCGGCTTTGACAGAGGAAGTATTTTTGTCTTTACGTTAGGCAGAGTTCATCAGCTCTCCTTGCTACATCTGATGATTCAACGCTGTAAACGAATCATCAAAAGCAAGTTTGTTGATAAACGGTTGGAAGATCTTTCTCTTCGGTTGTCTTTGGGCAATGACCCCTTATAGTTCCCTTGAATTCTATTGAGATTCTGATCGATTTGCTACCTGCCCCAGCATTTTACTAGCTCACGTTGCAAAAACTTTAGAAACTGTCATTGATCCTGTAAATCACAACAAATTTTGTTTAAATATCATAACTCCTCTTTGCTTTGTGAGTTCTTGTTAGAAGAGAATGACAGCTTTTCGAGTGAAAAATTTCCATCTTAACATTAGATGGGATTGCGTCAGCTCTCCTTGTACGTCTGATGATCTTACAGCCTTGAATTTGAACGCTTTAAACGAAACATAAAGAGCAATTTCTTCAACAAACGGTTGGAAGATCTTCTCCTCCAAAAGCAACTATCGGGATATACATATGTAGTTTAGTTTGTTCTCTTAGGTTGTCTACGAATCGATCGCTTTAGATCGATCAATTTTAGTAACTATTATTGGTCATTGTTTGCAAAGCTGCACTTTAAGAGTCTTCCAGTTGGTGACAGTGACGCTTCCAATATTGATTGGTTGTATAGTAACTATTTGCAAGCCTTCAGCCGTCTAATTATACCGGAGCTACCTTGTTTAGTCGTAAAATGATCTGATCAATCATCACGATCTGAATAAAAGCATCTAGCGTAGGACGCTTAAGGTTACCCTAAGCAAGTCCTCAGCCGTCTCGGATCAGGAGCATTTGCCTTTTTAATTTGACTGCTTAAAGTTGTTTGTTTTTACATTTATCGTGATTATGAAACAATTTCGAGTATGCGGTAATACTGTTTCCTTAGATCTAGTTTGTAGTATAAATAAGGAAATTCTGTTAATAACACTGGTCGGTAAAGATCACTGAAATAAGCTTCGTATGTAGGAAAAAATCGTACAGGTTTCTAACTTTCAAAGGATCACTCATTAATTATGGATTTTTTAAACGAGTTTTAAAGGAACTTCATGGACTTAAATATTAGCAGATGTAGGAATATAAAAGCTTAGACCACTTTATGTAGGAATCATCCAACTATCAATGTTTTATATCTAGTTTTAAGAAATTATCACATTTTTTAACTTACGCCACAATAAAACAGCATTAACTTTCTCCCTTCCCATAGAATTACCCAAAAGTTCTGTTAATGTTATGGGGCTATTTTCGGAAAAGTTGTCATCCTTATGAAACCAAATATGATTTCCTAAAATAATAAATACTTCGCACATTATTGTTAAAACAAATTACCCCTAACTCACCTGAAAATATCACTAAAGTTTTATCACTCCGCTCATAGCAAGCATCAATATGTTTAATATTTAAAGGCAGTTGGCTAAAAACATTATGTAGCTTCTTAGGATAACCCATTACCACTCTATAGTTAGGAGACAATTTCCAAACATAGTCTCCTTTGAAAATGTGCATAGAATTATTAAAATAACACACAGCATTAAAACGGCCCTCACAGATGTTGGGTATGGGAGAATGATAAGATTTTTCCACGTTTATATTAGAGGAGACAGTGGTGAATTCTGGTAACTAAATTAAAATTTAATTTAAATTAAATATTAAATACATCTCTTAAATAAAAAAACCTCTTTATTTTTGTTGAAATCTTGAAAATAAGGTGTTGTGGCTATTTCAGTAGTTTGCTCATTTTCTGTATTCGTCTCAGAAGTATCATAATCCTCCTCATCATCATCTTCATTATATTCTCTAACCGCATCATCATCCAGTTTTTTATTCACTTGAAAACAACATGATATTATGATTTCGTATATTCTTCAACAAAAATTTCCAAATCTTTTACCTACAGTAGGCATTATACATGGCTAAAGTATCATCATAATCCAAAACATTATGCTCAGGTCCTTTGTAGTAGGGAAACATGATAGAATTAAAGACAGGCGAATGAGCCAAACCCAAACTATGACCCAATTCATGTAATGCCACTGTATAGAAATCTACACCTCTAGCCAAGTCAGTAGAGTTTTCTTTCCAATTTTCATCTTCATCGAAATGAATATCACCACCCCATGAACCCATTTCATAGGGATAGAAAGCGTGGGCCAATATATTACCCGGGCCATCAAAGGGATAACTGTGGGAGAGGTTTAATTTTAGTGTAATAATTGAAGAGTTTTATATAAACTTACTTGTCTCCATGATAGTGGGCTCCAAAACCCACTATTATATCGGCTGATGTGTCCTCAACTCGGTGGAATTTAAGGTTGCTGTATTGAGACCAGACATTTAAGGCTCTAGCTATGTCTCTCTCCACTTGTTCGCGTGGTATTTTGAGGGACCAATTGCCGATTCTGTTAAAAAAAGATTAGAAGTAATAATTGTTTTTGAGGAACTTTGAAATCCTTTTTTCGATTAAACTGCATACTAGTCTATAGTCTAGTCTATATAATATATATAAAATTCATAGCGTTTTGCGTAAATAGTCAAAACCACGCAGTAAAATAATTCGTAGGTATTTTAAAATTCTAATTTAAGATCCAAATTCACAGTACATTCGCAAAGAGTTCAGGTCATATTTTATGTGGGTAACGCATTCCGCAACAACATCGAAGAAGTCTAACTTTCACATATTTTCCCGAAAACTTAGCTTACATACTCAGCTCACTCCTATGCAATCGCAAAAAAATTTAGAAACATGACTCTTTAAGCACACGTCGACAATACTTGTTAAAGAAACCTTTTCTCTACCTTGACGAGAAATTAACATGAAAGCTCTCACGATCATAAAATTAAACATCATGTTAGAAGTCATTCTATATTTAAAACCATGAAATTGAAAACATCTCCGAAATACTAAATGTTCTCAATGTACGGGAATATTTTATAGGGTTTATGGACCAGGACTAAGACAATTTTCGGACGAACAATTACACAGTGATACAGCAAAAAAATGCAAGGGTTCTCATATACCAATTCCATTTCGTTATAGTCCATAGAGTAGGAATTTATTTTTTAATTTTTCCCGATCACTTCGTTTAGTTCCTTTTTAAGAGCAAAAGTTGTGAAAAAGAGCTATTTTTGAAGTTTTAACTTAAAAAAAATATATGTTTGGTAGTTTGCAACCGATTTTCAAATTGGATATTTTGTTTTAAAGATACAAGTGTTGTCTTTCAACCCAAAAAAATAAATCCAAAATTTATGATTAATGTCTTGGTCACGGCCATTTAAGTAAAAAAAACTCACAATTTTTATACCCACCATCAAAAAAGATGGGGGGTATATTGATTTTGTCATTCCGTTTGTAACACATCGAAATATTGGCCATAGACCCATAAAAGTATATATATTCCGGGTCCTTATTAAATTCTAAGACGATCTAGCCATGTCCGTCCGTCCGTCCATCTGTCTGTTGAAATCACGATAGGGATCACACGAGAGGAGCTAGACAGTTGAAATTTTGCATAAATATTCTCTATTGCTAAAGTTTGTTTGGTATTAAAAATAGGCAATATCGGTCCAATTTTTCGGATAGCCCCCATACAAGTGGACCTCCAAAAAACAGCTTTAACGGACATAACTGCTTCAGAAGTACGAGTATAGGGATGAAATTCGACATAAATAAGTTTCATATGAGCCAAAATCTTTCTACCAAATTTTTTGAGGATCGGCCCATAAATGACCCTACCCCTAATATATGGTCCCCTTCAGAAAATTACTTTAACACTCATTACTGGCCTAAAAATTCGAGTATAGCGATGAAATTCGGTATAAGTAAGTTTCTTACGAACCAAAACCTTTTAACCAATTTTTTTTAGGATCGGCCCATAAATGACCCTACCCCCATATACGGTCCCCTTCTGAAAATGACTCTAACACTCATTACTGGTCCCAAAATGCAAGTATAGCAGTGAAATTCTACATAAATAAGTTTCATGTGAGCCAAAATCTTTCTACCAAATTTTTTGAGGATCGGTCCATAATTGACCCTACCCTCATATAAGGTCCCCTTCAGAAAATGACTTTAACACTCATTACTGGTCCAAAAATGCGAGTATAGCGATGAAATTCGGTATAAGTAAGTTTCTTACGAACCAAAATCGCTCTACGATTTTGTTTTAAGATCGTCCCATAAATGACCCTATCCTCCATCTGAAAATGACTTTAACGCTCATTACTGGCTAAAAATTACGAATATAGCAATAACATTTTACACAATTAAGTTCCTCGCGAGCCAAAATATTTTTAATAACTTTTATGTGGATAGGTCCATAATTGGCCCTACTCCCCCTATTGGGTCCACTTCAGGAAATAGCTTCAACGCTCATTACTGTCTTAAAAATATGAGTAAAGCGATGAAGTGCTACACACTTAAGTTTCTTACGAGCCAAAACCTCTGTACCAATTTTTTTTTTTGGATCGGCCAAAAAATGACCCTTCCCGCATATAAGGACCCCTCTCTCTGCAAATAACTATAATGCTCATTACTGGCTTAAAAATATGACTGTAGTGACTAAAATTGATGCACATAAGTTTAATGCGTGCCAAAATTTCTCCACAACATTTAGGGAGGATCGGCTCTACGTTGGCCTTGAAGCAGTAACTTTAGCTTTTATTACATTTGAAAAAAGGCACATTAAGTTGGGTTTCCAATGATGGTCAATTTATGATAATCGATGAAAAAGGTTATGAGTTGTGCTAAGTTTTATAAAAATATAGCATATTTCTTCCATACAAAAACGTTCATGTTTCTGGTTTTCTTTGTAACAAGTTTAAAAAATGTTTATAAACATTTTTATACAAAAATTAATTTGTATGGAGAAAACCAAAAATTCGAGAAACATTCTATTAGAAAAATTGGCATAAATCATCCAGTTTTTCATAGATTTTTATGAAATAACAAGTTTTAGAAACCTTCCTTTATGTGATTCTTCAGGAAAGTAATAAAAGATGAACTCACTGCCTCATGGTCAAAGTAGAGCATGATGAAAATGAAAATTTTTTAAAAAAGTGTGAGTTTTTTTACTTAAACGACCGTAACTCAGACATTTGACCATAAATTTTGGATTTCTTTTTTTGGATTAAAAGACACTTGTATCATTAAAAAAAATATCGGATTTGAAAATCGGATGAAAACTACTAAACTTATGATTTTTCAAATTTAAAACTTCAAAAATGGCTCTTTTTCGCATCTTTTGCTCTTAAAAAGTAAGTTAACGAAGTGATAGGGGAAAACTAAAAATATATTCGTACTCTATGGACTATAACGAAATAGAATTGGTATATGAGAACGCCTGTATTTTATTTTTCTTCACTTTTGTATCACAGTGTTATTTATAACAATAAGATATCAAAATATGTATGGGGGTCCGTGAAATTAAATAAATTCCTCAAGGGGTCCGCGAAGTAAAAATGGTGGGAACCGCTGGTCTAGTCTATAGTCTAGTCTATAGTCTAGTCTATAGTCTAGTCTATAGTCTAGTCTATAGTCTAGTCTATAGTCTAGTCTATAGTCTAGTCTATAGTCTAGTCTATAGTCTAGTCTATAGTCTAGTCTATAGTCTAGTCTATAGTCTAGTCTATAGTCTAGTCTATAGTCTAGTCTATAGTCTAGTCTATAGTCTAGTCTATAGTCTAGTCTAGTCTATAGTCTAGTCTAGTCTAGTCTAGTCTAGTCTAGTCTAGTCTAGTCTAGTCTAGTCTAGTCTAGTCTAGTCTAGTCTAGTCTAGTCTAGTCTAGTCTAGTCTAGTCTAGTCTAGTCTAGTCTAGTCTAGTCTAGTCTAGTCTAGTCTAGTCTAGTCTAGTCTAGTCTAGTCTAGTCTAGTCTAGTCTAGTCTAGTCTAGTCTAGTCTAGTCTAGTCTAGTCTAGTCTAGTCTATAGTCTAGTCTAGTCTAGTCTAGTCTATAGTCTAGTCTAGTCTAGTCTAGTCTAGTCTAGTCTATAGTCTAGTCTAGTCTATAGTCTAGTCTATAGTCTAGTCTAGTCTAGTCTAGTCTAGTCTAGTCTAGTCTAGTCTATAGTCTAGTCTATAGTCTAGTCTATAGTCTAGTCTATAGTCTAGTCTATAGTCTAGTCTATAGTCTAGTCTATAGTCTAGTCTATAGTCTAGTCTATAGTCTAGTCTATAGTCTAGTCTATAGTCTAGTCTATAGTCTAGTCTATAGTCTAGTCTATAGTCTAGTCTATAGTCTAGTCTATAGTCTAGTCTATAGTCTAGTCTATAGTCTAGTCTATAGTCTAGTCTATAGTCTAGTCTATAGTCTAGTCTATAGTCTAGTCTATAGTCTAGTCTATAGTCTAGTCTATAGTCTAGTCTATAGTCTAGTCTATAGTCTAGTCTATAGTCTAGTCTATAGTCTAGTCTATAGTCTAGTCTATAGTCTAGTCTATAGTCTAGTCTATAGTCTAGTCTATAGTCTAGTCTATAGTCTAGTCTAGTCTAGTCTAGTCTATAGTCTAGTCTATAGCCTTTCTTAGAATTGTTAACCTTTTTACTACTTACAAATATTTGATATTCCTCTTACTCCAAGTTTTTGCTCCAAAGATAAAACGTTTCTTTCTCGATTTTAAATTGATATTTTGTGCAGCAATAACCGGTTGTTGTCTTAGATAATATGGCTTGCCTTCGATATCGGGAACACCACAGCGGGGTTTAGTAAACAGCTGATAAATACCAAAAGAATGTGTAAACAATCTTTAAATTCAAGTTCATTGAACATAAATAGAATAAGAACAAGACAAAAAAATAAAAATAAACACAACTTTATCTGTCCCAAAAACACGCATTTAACAATTTATAATTAAATTGTCAAAGCAAGACTCAAGTTCTTATCTTTTTTTTTGTTTAAAACGCGAGTTACTCATTCACTAAAAGATTTAATTTTGAAGAAAATTTCAAAAACCTACATCTAAAGTTTGGGCATCTAGTCTACCGGTTTGATTTAAGGCACCATATTTTTGTATATTTTTAATGGCTTCCACTATGGCACTTTCATGATACAAGGCCTCTGAATCATCGGGATTTTGATCCAAGTAGCCAAAACGTCTCATAAATTTAATCTAAAAATAAGTTTTAATTAACATATATATTTTATAATTTTATTTCACACTCTTAGGAAATTTACCACTTCCGGTGGTGGTATTTCTATGCCATCTCTTGGTCCTACAGGAAATCCGTATATAAATTTTAGTATAAAAATTAACGAAAGTATGAAAAATGTTGAAAATTTCAACATTTCGTTATTGTTTAATAATTTTTACAGTTTTTCTTTATTGTTTTATTTTAATCTTATATTTAAAGCTTTTTATTAACCGACCATTCCGAGAGCTGTTTGAAATTAAACTAAAAGATTAACCGGCAAATTTTTATTTCAAATCTTTGCCTACCACAAATTTAATATCCCAACAACAGCAGCAGTATTCAATTCTTATCAGTGTGTATTGAAATATTTTTAGTCTCTTTTAATTAATTCAAAGACAAAGAGATCACAGAAAGAGAGAGAGAGAGAGTGATTATGTTTTGTTCTCAATAAGTTTGCATAATGCACTTGATGATCATAAAAAAGTAGAAGTGATCACAGGTTAAGCTTATTTTCTCAAAAAACCCAGTATTTACTGAGTTATTATCGATTTAAAGTTTTATGGACTTTTCCTCCCATAAAAATCGATTTTTGTAAAAAGTAGAAGTGATTACAGATTAAGCTTATTTTCCCATAAAAAGCCTGTATTTATTGAGTTACTGAACCCACTTTCTGAAATTGTCAACTTTATCTCTTCTTCTTTTTGTTTATTTTTTTTTTAAGATTTTCCATAAATTTTTATTAATAACTGTACATTAAATAGCAAACATGCAAATATTCAAAATAATACATATTTAACACACTTTCAAGTTGTTTTCAAATAATTCATTCAAATTCCTCCAACTTATCCAACTCTTTTTTTTATTAGTTTCCTTCCCATCTCATCTGCCTCCTTGTTGCAACGATCACAACTTCAATAATGATTACGTCTCTTATTTGAGGGACAATATTCAGCATATTCTTCCCAAGTGCAACCTGCCTTAGTGCAGCATTCAGTGGTTATGGAATGGGCATTTGAACGACGTGTCCTTAAAAGTGTTTGAGCAAAATTCGGCTGCAGCCACATGGGTAGAAATGTATGAGCTAAAGGTAAGTGGATAAATATATTGTTTATTATTTATATAATAATATTACAAATATCATATGGGAGATATAATAATATATATAATTTGTAAAATCCTTACATTTACTACGTTTATTGAAAGTTTCATCGGTGCGTTTACGATTACGTCGAGTCAAACGATAGATATCTTTTTCACAGGCCCAATACAGTTGACGTACTAGTTTATCGCGACAGCGTGAATGCGTCTCACTATGCCAGACATCTTCCCAGTCGGAGTTGGTTCTGAAATGATGAGACAAATATTTGAATGACAAATAAATCTAAAGTCTAGACTATAGTTAAGTTTAGTTTATAATCTAGCCAAAACTGTTGACTTAAGTTTTACCAAAAATCTCAACTTTATAGTCTCGTCAAACTTGATTATAATCTGATCTATGAATCGGCTTTGGTCTAGTCCGTAGTCACTACAGTTGTGTGATTTTTAGTCTTGTCTATTGTATCGTCCATAGCCTGGTTAATAGACTTGATTAGAGTGTCTACTATGGTCGAATTTGAGAGGTTATATTCAATATTATCTATCCTAAATTAGGATCAGAATTTACTAGGTGAAAGTGCTAAAAATATCAATCGATTATAACCCGTAATCGTTCTATTTTGACGTTGAAACCAAAGATTTTTGTTAAAAGTTGTCCCTCTCGGAATTATTTCTGTGGAAGTGTTATATATTCGATACTCGTTCTATGGAACCGTTTTAGAACTTATTCATTAATCAATGATTTTTCGTTATTCACAGTATAATCGTTGTTCAAAGTTTCTGTTCCATGAAAATAAATTTATTTTATTATATCTTTTGCCTTTCTAAATCTTTATAAGAATCGAAGTCGGTGTAGCGATACCCTGTCTGTCCGACTAAGGAAATTCCCATTTTTAGTTGGTTTTTAATTGTCCGGCTGTCTTTCTGTTTTTATGTTTGTTGAAATCAATCAATCTAAAGACCCCAGTTATCTTTGGGATTCAAAAGAATATACTTTTGATATATTCATACTTAACGGAGATATAAGCATAATTCCGAAACAACCCATAAAAATATATTGATACCTAATTCTACACGATATCGGTCCACAATATCCATTCGGAAATTATGATGTGGGGATAAAATTATACTGGACCTATAGAATGGTCATAGATAGCTCCCATATAAAGCACTCCTGAAATTTTCGTAACATACAACTTATGAATTAATTATGATATCGTGATAAAATTCTACACAAATATACTTATATATAAATCATTCTACGACACTTTTTCCGGAACGGGGTCCATTATTTGTTTTCAATCTTTAGAAAATGTAAATTTTTAGAAATATTCGACATGTTAGTGAAAAATTAGCTTGTAGGCGAAAGGTTATTCAAGATTCGGCATTACTTTTCTATCAAGTTTTCAACTTGTTCCAAGTTATTGATTTAGAACTAGAATGTGTTTCATTCTTGTGGAACTAGTATGTGTTAGAACTGGTTGCTCGGCTGCAGTTTAAAATCACAATAAAGTTCCAGAGAACGAGTTCTAAAAGTAAAGTCGTTAACACAAGATCCAAGATTGCAATTCAACAATCTAAAATGGTCCCGTTTGACCTCAGAACTAGAACTAGTTTTATAAGAACAAATTCTATAAATTTTCCGGAATAGAATCAAAATTAAAAACCTTTTTATGATTTGTATATTGTCCACTTTCTTTTAACTTTAACTTTTATTATACCAATATTTCGTACCTCTGTCTGAATAATAATTCCAGACCCTCTTCAGTATGTATGGCCTCTGCATTGTAACTGTTTAGAATAAAACCAATTAAAATTGCCGACAAACCAATATAACACTGTTTTAAGGAAATTTTCATTTCAGGTTTGAAATTTTTAAATATTTTTTTTATGAATTTCCTAAAATTTTCAATATTTTTTTTTTCTGGTTGAAACTTGCAAAAAACTTTTCGAAAGACAAAATATGCGTTGTTGTCTACAGCTCAGATGTATAATGATAACTGAAGATATCTTAAGGATTGTTTAACAATTTCAATGATATTTTTGTCCACGGTTCAGAGTCATAAATTTTAACAAAATATAACTCCTGCAATCGTAGGTGTTGACGCTGTTACTGGTCATGAGTTGGTCTATTGGCTATTACTATGCGTATGTGTACCAGATGTATGCATGTGTGTGAAAGTGAGTAAATATTGTATTAAATTTGAAATTACGACCTGTTTGTACTTATTGTACATTCATTTAACAGTTTTTTTTTCATATTGTTTTGTGTTGTTCTCTAACCAATATTTACAAAATCTGGTCCACCAAAATCATTTAGTATGCTTTAGAACGAAGGTAGTAAGCGAAAAAAATAACTTCTATCTTCGCATAATTTAAGATTTCCTTAATTTCTTGCACATCCCTCGTTTACTATACCTGCGAAAGAATTGCAAGCGAAATAAGCCAGATTTTATTTTTTCTGCGTTTTGTTGTCTTAACAAAAAGTTATTTGTTGTCTCTCGCCCAACTAATGAAGACATATTTACCGTATGTGAACAATAATGAATCGTTACAATAGCAACAATAACAATATATAACTGTAAAACTACAAGTAACACCAATCCTTATAATAAAATCCAAAGGAAAACATACAATCCGTTTAGTTTATTATTGGCGATTTACACTAGATGATGTGTAAATTAGTTTAACGTTACTTTCTCGCCTTTTCACCTGTTATCATTATTAAAGTTGTCGACGATGTTGTGGTTTTTTTTTCTATTTTCTATTCGTCCGACATTTGTACTCAGTACAATAATAGAAATTCATTGTTTTTGTAGTATTTATATCGGATATGTATTCACATTCCTTTAAATTGACTCTAACTGCTCTCAGTTGACTTTCTTGCCTTTTACTGACATTTAGTTTTGTTCCACAAATATCTTAATATTTAATGTAGCAAAAATATTTTGTTTGGAGATGGAACTACGTCAGGTTAAACTTATTATTATTATTATTATTATTAAAATTAAAAACCCCTGAATTTTTATATGGGAGCTATGGATTTGCCTATTTGTCAATACCATGACAATTATAGAGTATATTTATGTAAAATTTAAGCTCTCTATCTCCTCCTGTTTACGCCTTTGCCGTGCTTTTAACAGACATACGGACGGACATACTTAGAACGTCTTATAAAATATAAATAACTATAGGCTGGACTATAATCTTGCCTACAGCTTAATCTATAATGTAACGACAGGATTATAGGCTTTGCAACAGTTTAGTCTAAGAACTAAACTTGTATCTTGATTACAGTTCTGACTACAGTCTCTAGTCTATAGACTGGACTATAGTCTTGACTACAATCTAATCTATAGACTGGACTATAGCCTTGACTACAATCTAGTCTATAGACTGGACTATAGTCTTGACTATAATCTAGTCTATAGACTGGATTATAGTCTTGACTACAGTCTAGTCTATAAACTGGAATATCGCCTTGACTACAGTCTAGTCTATGGACCAGACTATCGTCTTGACTACAGCCTAGTCTATAGACTGGACTATCGTCTTGACTACAGTCTAGTGTATAGACTATATTATATATAGACTAGACTGTAGTCACAGACTTCACATTGTCTTGACTCTAGCCTAGTCTATAGACTGTACTATCACTCTACTCCATAGACTGAGTGTAGACAAGATAGACGTTTTTTGAAGGAATATATGAGTGATCACAAAATAATCTTATATTTCAATTTAAATGTGTTTTAACGAAGTTATAAGCAATTTTAGTTTTTTCAAGTTTATTGATCAGAAAATTGATTTTTAAAAGAAAATATGAGTGATCACAGAATAAGCTTATTTTTCAATTTAAACGTGTTTTAACGAAGTTATAAGCGATTTTAGTTTTTTCAAGTTTATTGATCAGAAAAACGATTTTTGAAGGAAAATATGAGTGATCACAAATGAAGCTTATTTTTCAATTTAAGCGTGTTTTAACGAAGTTATAAGCGATTTAAGTTTTTTCAAGTTTATTGATCAGAAAAACGATTTTTGAAGGAAAATATGAGTGATCACAAATGAAGCTTATTTTTCAATTTAAACGTGTTTTAACGAAGTTATAAGCGATTTTAGTTTTTTCAAGTTTATTGATCAGAAAATCGATTTTTGAAGGAAAATATGAGTGATCACAGAATAAGCTTATTTTTCAATTTAAACGTGTTTTAACGAAGTTATAAGCGATTTTAGTTTTTTCAAGGTTATTGATCAGAAAATCGATTTTTAAAAGAAAATATGAGTGATCACAAATGAAGCTTATTTTTCAATTTAAGCGTGTTTTAACGAAGTTATAAACGATTTTAGTTTATTGATCAGAAAATCGATTTTTGAAGGAAAATATGAGTGCTCACAGAATAAGCTTATTTTTCAATTTAAACGTGTTTTAACGAAGTTATAAGCGATTTTAGTTTTTTCAAGTTTATTGATAAGAAAATCGATTTTTGAAGGAAAATATGAGTGATCACAGAATAAGCTTATTTTTCAATTTAAACGTGTTTTAACGAAGTTATAAGCGATTTTAGTTGTTTCAAGTTTATTGATCAGAAAATCGATTTTTGAAAGAAAAAATGAGTGATCACAAATGAAGCTTATTTTTCAATTTAAACGTGTTTTAACGAAGTTATAAGCGATTTTAGTTTTTTGAAGTTTATTGACCAAAAAATCGATTTTTGAAGGAAAATATGAGTGATCACAGAATAAGCTTATTTTTCAATTTAAACGTGTTTTAACGAAGTTATAAGCGATTTAAGTTTTTTCAAGTTTATTGATCAGAAAATCGATTTTTGAAGGAAAATATGAGTGATCACAGAAAAAGCTTATTTTTCAATTTAAACGTGTTTTAAAGATCACAGAATAAGCTTATTTTTCAATTTAAACGTGTTTTAACGAAGTTATAAACGATTTTAGTTTTTTCAAGTTTATTGACCAAAAAATCGATTTTTGAAGGAAAATATGAGTGATCACAAATGAAGCTTATTTTTCAATTTAAACGTGTTTTAACGAAGTTATAAGCGATTTTAGTTTTTTCAAGTTTATTGATCAGAAAATCGATTTTTGAAGGAAAATATGAGTGATCACAGAATAAGCTTATTTTTCAATTTAAACGTGTTTTAACGAAGTTATAAGCGATTTTAGTTTTTTCAAGGTTATTGATCAGAAAATCGATTTTTAAAAGAAAATATGAGTGATCACAAATGAAGCTTATCTTTCAATTTAAGCGTGTTTTAACGAAGTTATAAACGATTTTAGTTTTTTGTAAAAAAATCGATTTTTGAAGGAAAATATGAGTGATCACAGAATAAGCTTATTATTCAATTTAAAGGTGTTTCAACGAAGTTATAAGTGATTTTAGTTTTTTCAAGTTTATTGATCAGAAAATCGATTTTTGAAGGAAAATATGAGTGATCACAGAATAAGCTTATTTTTCAATTTAAACGTGTTTTAACGAAGTTATAAACGATTTTAGTTTTTTCAAGTTTATTGACCAAAAAATCGATTTTTGAAGGAAAATATGAGTGATCACAGAATAAGCTCATTTTTCAATTTAAACGTGTTTTAACGAAGTTATAAGCGATTTTAGTTTTTTGACCAAAAAATCGATTTTTGAAGGAAAATATGAGTGATCACAGAATAAGCTTGTTTTTCAATTTAAACGTGTTTTAACGAAGTTATAAGCGATTTTAGTTTTTTCAAGTTTATTGACCAACGTTAAAACGTGTTTTAACGAAGTTATAAGCGATTTTAGTTTTTTCATGTTTATTGATCGGAAAATCGATTTTTGAAGGAAAATATGAGTGATCACAGAATAAGCTTATTTTTCAATTTAAACGTGTTTTAACGAAGTTATAAGCGATTTTATAAGCGATATGAGTGATCACAAATGAAGCTTATTTTTCAATTTAAACGTGTTTTAACGAAGTTATAAGCGATTTTAGTTTTTTCATGTTTATTGATCAAAAAATCGATTTTTGAAGGAAAATATGAGTGATCACAGAATAAGCTTATTTTTCAATTTAAACGTGTTTTAACGAAGTTATAAGCGATTTTAGTTTTTTCAAGTTTATTGATCAGAAAATCGATTTTAGAAGGAAAATATGAGTGATCACAGAATAGGCTTATTTTTCAATTTAAACGTGTTTTAACGAAGTTATAAGCGATTTAAGTTTTTTCAAGTTTATTGATCAGAAAATCGATTTTTGAAGGAAAATATGAGTGATCACAAATGAAGCTTATTATTCAATTTAAACGTGTTTTAACGAAGTTATAAGGGATTTTAGTTTTTTCAAGTTTATTGATCAGAAAATTTGAAGGAAAATATGAGTGATCACAGAATAAGCTTATTTTTCAATTTAAACGTGTTTTAACGAAGTTATAAGCGATTTTAGTTTTTTCAAGTTTATTGACCAGAAAATCGATTTTTGAAGGAAAATATGAGTGATCACAGAATAAGCTTATTTTTCAATTTAAACGTGTTTTAACGAAGTTATAAGGGATTTTAGTTTTTTCAAGTTTATTGATCAGAAAATCGATTTTTGAAAGAAAATATGAGTGATCACAGAATAAGCTTATTTTCCAATTTAAACGTGTTTTAACGAAGTTATAAGCGATTTTAGTTTTTTCAAGTTTATTGACCAAAAAATCGTTTTTTGAAGGAAAATATGAGTGATCACAGAATAAGCTTATTTTTCAATTTAAACGAGTTTTAACGAAGTTATAAGCGATTTTAGTTTTTTGAAGTTTATTGACCAGAAAATCGATTTTTGAAGGAAAATATGAGTGATCACAGAATAAGCTTATTTTTCAATTTAAACGTGTTTTAACGAAGTTATAAGGGATTTTAGTTTTTTCAAGTTTATTGATCAGAAAATCGATTTTTGAAAGAAAATATGAGTGATCACAAATGAAGCTTATTTTTCAATTTAAACGTGTTTTAAACGAAGTTATAAGCGATTTTAGTTTTTTCAAGTTTATTGATCAGAAAATCGATTTTTGAAGGAAAATATGAGTGATCACAGAATAAGCTTATTTTTCAATTTAAACGTGTTTTAACGAAGTTATAAGCGATTTAAGTTTTTTCAAGTTTATTGATCAGAAAATCGATTTTTGAAGGAAAATATGAGTGATCACAGAATAAGCTTATTTTTCAATTTAAACGTGTTTTAACGAAGTTATAAGGGATTTTAGTTTTTCAAGTTTATTGATCAGAAAATCGATTTTTGAAAGAAAATATGAGTGATTACAAATGAAACTTATTTTTCAATTTAATCGTGTTTTAACGAAGTTATAAGCGATTTTAGTTTTTTCAAGTTTATTGATCAGAAAATCGATTTTTGAAGGAAAATATGAGTGATCACAGAATAAGCTTATTTTTCAATTTAAACGTGTTTTAACGAAGTTGTAAGCGATTTTAGTTTTTTCAAGTTTATTGATCAGAAAATCGATTTTTGAAGGAAAATATGAGTGATCACAGAATAAGCTTATTTTTCAATTTAAACGTGTTTTAACGAAGTTATAAGCGATTTAAGTTTTTTCAAGTTTATTGATCAGAAAATCGATTTTTGAAGGAAAATATGAGTGATCAAAAATGAAGCTTATTTTTCAATTTAAACGTGTTTTAACGAAGTTATAAGCGATTTAAGTTTTTTCAAGTTTTTTGATTAGAAAATCGATTTTTGAAGGAAAATATGAGTGATCCCAAATGAAGCTTATTTTTCAATTTAAACGTGTTTTAACGAAGTTATAAGCGATTTAAGTTTTTTTAAGTTTTTTGACCAAAAAATCGATTTTTGAAGGAAAATATGAGTGATCACAGAATAAGCTTATTTTTCAATTTAAACGTGTTTTAACGAAGTTATAAGCGATTTAAGTTTTTTCAAGTTTATTGATCAGAAAATCGATTTTTGAAGGAAAATATGAGTGATCACAAATTAAGCTTATTTTTCAATTTAAGCGTGTTTTAACGAAGTTATAAGCGATTTAAGTTTTTTCAAGTTTTTTGATTAGAAAATCGATTTTTGAAGGAAAATATGAGTGATCCCAAATGAAGCTTATTTTTCAATTTAAACGTGTTTTAACGAAGTTATAAGCGATTTAAGTTTTTTCAAGTTTTTTGATTAGAAAATCGATTTTTGAAGGAAAATATGAGTGATCCCAAATGAAGTTTATTTTTCAATTTAAACGTGTTTTAACGAAGTTATAAGCGATTTAAGTTTTTTTAAGTTTTTTGACCAAAAAATCGATTTTTGAAGGAAAATATGAGTGATCACAGAATAAGCTTATTTTTCAATTTAAACGTGTTTTAACGAAGTTATAAGCGATTTTAGTTTTTTCAAGGTTATTGATCAGAAAATCGATTTTTGAAAGTTTTAACGAAGTTATAAGCGATTTAAGTTTTTCCAAGTTTATTGATAAAAAAATCGATTTTTGAAGGAAAATATGAGTGATCACAGAATAAGCTTATTTTTCAATTTAAGCGTGTTTTAACGAAGTTATAAGCGATTTTAGTTATTTCAAGTTTGTTGACCAAAAAAACGATTTTTGAAGGAAAATATGAGTGATCACAAATGAAGCTTATTTTTCAATTTAAACGTGTTTTAACGAAGTTATAAGCGATTTAAGTTTTTCCAAGTTTATTGACCAAAAAATCGATTTTTGAAGGAAAATATGAGTGATCACAAAATAAGGTTATTTTTCAATTTAAACGTGTTTTAACGAAGTTATAAGGGATTTAAGTTTTTTCAAGTTTATTGATCAAAAAATCGATTTTTGAAGGAAAATATGAGTGATCACAAATGAAGCTTATTTTTCAATTTAAACGTGTTTTAACGAAGTTATAAGCGATTTAAGTTTTTTTCAAGTTTATTGATCAAAAAATCGATTTTTGAAGGAAAATATGAGTAATCACAGAATAAGCTTATTTTTCAATTTAAACGTGTTTTAACGAAGTTATAAGCGATTTAAGTTTTTTCAAGTTTATTGATCAAAAAATCGATTTTTGAAGGAAAATATGAGTAATCACAGAATAAGCTTATTTTTCAATTTAAACGTGTTTTAACGAAGTTATAAGCGATTTAAGTTTTTTCAAGTTTATTGATCAAAAAATCGATTTTTGAAGGAAAATATCACAAAATAAGCTTATTTTTCAATTTAAACGTGTTTTAACAAAGTTATAAGCGATTTAAGTTTTTTGACCAAAAAATCGATTTTTGAAGGAAAATATGAGTGATCACAGAATAAGCTTATTTTTCAATTTAAACGTGTTTTAACGAAGTTATAAGCGATTTTAGTTTTTTCAAGTTTATTGATCAGAAAATCGATTTTTGAAGGAAAATATGAGTGATCACAAATGAAGCTTATTTTTCAATTTAAACGTGTTTTAACGAAGTTATAAGCGATTTCAGTTTTTTCAAGTTTATTGATCAGAAAATCGATTTTTGAAGGAAAATATGAGTGATCACAAATGAAGCTTATTTTCAATTTAAACGTGTTTTAACGAAGTTATAAGCGATTTTAGTTTTTTTCAAGTTTATTGATCAAAAAATTGATTTTTGAAGGAAATATGAGTAATCACAGAATAAGCTTATTTTTCAATTTAAACGTGTTTTAACGAAGTTATAAGCGATTTTAGTTTTTTCAAGTTTATTGATCAGAAAATCGATTTTTGAAGGAAAATATGAGTGATCACAAATGAAGCTTATTTTTCAATTTAAACGTGTTTTAACGAAGTTATAAGCGATTTTAGTTTTTTTCAAGTTTATTGATCAAAAAATTGATTTTTGAAGGAAAATATGAGTAATCACAGAATAAGCTTATTTTTCAATTTAAACGTGTTTTAACGAAGTTATAAGCGATTTTAGTTTTTTCAAGTTTATTGATCAGAAAATCGATTTTTGAAGGAAAATATGAGTGATCACAAATGAAGCTTATTTTTTAATTTAAACGTGTTTTAACGAAGTTATAAGCGATTTTAGTTTTTTCAAGTTTTTTGACCATAAAATCGATTTTTGAAGGAAAATATGAGTGATCACAGAATAAGCTTATTTTTCAATTTAAACGTGTTTTAACGAAGTTATAAGCGATTTTAGTTTTTTGAAGTTTATTGACCAAAAAATCGATTTTTGAAGGAAAATATGAGTGATCACAAATGAAGCTTATTTTTCAATTTAAACGTGTTTTAACGAAGTTATAAGCGATTTTAGTTTTTTCAAGTTTATTGACCAAAAAATCGATTTTTGAAGGAAAATATGAGTGATCACAAATGAAGCTTATTTTTCAATTTAAACGTGTTTTAACGAAGTTATAAGCGATTTTAGTTTTTTCAAGTTTATTGATCAGAAAATCGATTTTTGAAGGAAAATATGAGTGATCACAAATGAAGCTTATTTTTCAATTTAAACGTGTTTTAACGAAGTTATAAGCGATTTCAGTTTTTTCAAGTTTATTGATCAGAAAATCGATTTTTGAAGGAAAATATGAGTGATCACAAATGAAGCTTATTTTTCAATTTAAACGTGTTTTAACGAAGTTATAAGCGATTTTAGTTTTTTCAAGTTTATTGATCAAAAAATTGATTTTTGAAGGAAAATATGAGTAATCACAGAATAAGCTTATTTTTCAATTTAAACGTGTTTTAACGAAGTTATAAGCGATTTTAGTTTTTTCAAGTTTATTGATCAAAAAATCGATTTTTGAAGGAAAATATGAGTGATCACAAATGAAGCTTATTTTTCAATTTAAACGTGTTTTAACGAAGTTATAAGCGATTTTAGTTTTTTCAAGTTTATTGATCAGAAAATCGATTTTTGAAGGAAAATATGAGTAATCACAAATGAAGCTTATTTTTCAATTTAAACGTGTTTTTAACGAAGTTATAAGCGATTTTAGTTTTTTGAAGTTTATTGACCAAAAAATCGATTTTTGAAGGAAAATATGAGTGATCACAAATGAAGCTTATTTTTCAATTTAAACGTGTTTTAACGAAGTTATAAGCGATTTTAGTTTTTTCAAGTTTATTGATCAGAAAATCGATTTTTGAAGGAAAATATGAGTAATCACAAATGAAGCTTATTTTTCAATTTAAACGTGTTTTAACGAAGTTATAAGCGATTTTAGTTTTTTCAAGTTTATTGATCAGAAAATCGATTTTTGAAGGAAAATATGAGTGATCACAAATGAAGCTTATTTTTCAATTTAAACGTGTTTTAACGAAGTTATAAGCGATTTCAGTTTTTTCAAGTTTATTGATCAGAAAATCGATTTTTGAAGGAAAATATGAGTGATCACAAATGAAGCTTATTTTTCAATTTAAACGTGTTTTAACGAAGTTATAAGCGATTTTAGTTTTTTCAAGTTTATTGATCAAAAAATTGATTTTTGAAGGAAAATATGAGTAATCACAGAATAAGCTTATTTTTCAATTTAAACGTGTTTTAACGAAGTTATAAGCGATTTTAGTTTTTTCAAGTTTATTGATCAAAAAATCGATTTTTGAAGGAAAATATGAGTGATCACAAATGAAGCTTATTTTTCAATTTAAACGTGTTTTAACGAAGTTATAAGCGATTTTAGTTTTTTGAAGTTTATTGACCAAAAAATCGATTTTTGAAGGAAAATATGAGTGATCACAAATGAAGCTTATTTTTCAATTTAAACGTGTTTTAACGAAGTTATAAGCGATTTTAGTTTTTTCAAGTTTATTGATCAGAAAATCGATTTTTGAAGGAAAATATGAGTAATCACAAATGAAGCTTATTTTTCAATTTAAACGTGTTTTAACGAAGTTATTAGCGATTTTAGTTTTTTCAAGTTTATTGATCAAAAAATCGATTTTCGAAGGAAAATATGAGTGATCACAAATGAAGCTTATTTTTCAATTTAAACGTGTTTTAACGAAGTTATAAGCGATTTTAGTTTTTTCAAGTTTTTTGACCAAAAAATCGATTTTTGAAGGAAAATATGAGTGATCACAGAATAAGCTTATTTTTCAATTTAAACGTGTTTTAACGAAGTTATAAGCGATTTTAGTTTTTTGAAGTTTATTGACCAAAAAATCGATTTTTGAAGGAAAATATGAGTGATCACAAATGAAGCTTATTTTTCAATTTAAACGTGTTTTAACGAAGTTATAAGCGATTTTAGTTTTTTCAAGTTTATTGATCAAAAAATCGATTTTTGAAGGAAAATATGAGTGATCACAGAATAAGCTTATTTTTTAATTTAAACGTGTTTTAACGAAGTTATAAGCGATTTTAGTTTTTTCAAGTTTATTGACCAAAAAATCGATTTTTGAAGGAAAATATGAGTAATCACAAATGAAGCTTATTTTTCAATTTAAACGTGTTTTAACGAAGTTATAAGCGATTTTAGTTTTTCAAGTTTTTTGACCAAAAAATCGATTTTTGAAGGAAAATATGAGTGATCACAGAATAAGCTTATTTTTCAATTTAAACGTGTTTTAACGAAGTTATAAGCGATTTTAGTTTTTTCAAGTTTATTGATCAGAAAATCGATTTTAGAAGGAAAATATGAGTGATCACAGAATAACCTTATTTTTCAATTTAAACGTGTTTTAACGAAGTTATAAGCGATTTTAGTTTTTTCAAGTTTATTGACCAAAAAATCGATTTTTGAAGGAAGATATGAGTGATCACAAATGAAGCTTATTTTTCAATTTAAACGTGTTTTAACGGAGTTGTAAGCGATTTTAGTTTTTTCATGTTTATTGATCAAAAAATCGATTTTTGATGGAAAATATGAGTGATCACAGAATAAGCTTATTTTTCAATTTAAACGTGTTTTAACGAAGTTATAAGCGATTTTAGTTTTTTCAAGTTTATTGATCAGAAAATCGATTTTAGAAGGAAAATATGAGTGATCACAGAATAACCTTATTTTTCAATTTAAACGTGTTTTAACGAAGTTATAAGCGATTTTAGTTTTTTCAAGTTTATTGATCAAAAAATCGATTTTTGAAGGAAAATATGAGTGATCACAAATGAAGCTTATTTTTCAATTTAAACGTGTTTTAACGAAGTTATAAGCGATTTTAGTTTTTTCAAGTTTTTTGACCAAAAAATCGATTTTTGAAGGAAAATATGAGTGATCACAGAATAAGCTTATTTTTCAATTTAAACGTGTTTTAACGAAGTTATAAGCGATTTTAGTTTTTTCAAGTTTATTGACCAAAAAATCGATTTTTGAAGGAAAATAACGTTAAAACGTGTTTTAACGAAGTTATAAGCGATTTTAGTTTTTTCATGTTTATTAATCGGAAAATCGATTTTTGAAGGAAAATATGAGTGATCACAGAATAAGCTTATTTTTCAATTTAAACGTGTTTTAACGAAGTTATAAGCGATTTTATAAGCGATATGAGTGATCACAATTTAAACGTGTTTTAACGAAGTTATAAGCGATTTTAGTTTTTTCATGTTTATTGATCAAAAAATCGATTTTTGAAGGAAAATATGAGTGATCACAGAATAAGCTTATTTTTCAATTTAAACGTGTTTTAACGAAGTTATAAGCGATTTTAGTTTTTTCAAGTTTATTGATCAGAAAATCGATTTTTGAAGGAAAATATGAGTGATCACAGAATAGGCTTATTTTTCAATTTAAACGTGTTTTAACGAAGTTATAAGCGATTTTAGTTTTTTCAAGTTTATTGATCAGAAAATCGATTTTTGAAGGAAAATATGAGTGATCACAGAATAAGCTTATTTTTCAATTTAAACGTGTTTTAACGAAGTTATAAGCGATTTAAGTTTTTTCAAGTTTATTGATCAGAAAATCGATTTTTGAAGGAAAATATGAGTGATCACAAATGAAGCTTATTTTTCAATTTAAACGTGTTTTAACGAAGTTATAAGCGATTTAAGTTTTTTCAAGTTTTTTGATTAGAAAATCGATTTTTTAAGGAAAATATGAGTGATCACAAATGAAGCTTATTTTTCAATTTAAACGTGTTTTAACGAAGTTATAAGCGATTTTAGTTTTTTGAAGTTTATTGACCAAAAAATCGATTTTTGAAGGAAAATATGAGTGATCACAAATGAAGCTTATTTTTCAATTTAAACGTGTTTTAACGAAGTTATAAGCGATTTTAGTTTTTTGAAGTTTATTGACCAAAAAATCGATTTTTGAAGGAAAATATGAGTGATCACAAATGAAGCTTATTTTTCAATTTAAACGTGTTTTAACGAAGTTATAAGCGATTTTAGTTTTTTGAAGTTTATTGATCAGAAAATCGATTTTTGAAGGAAAATATGAGTGATCACAAATGAAGCTTATTTTTCAATTTAAACGTGTTTTAACGAAGTTATAAGCGATTTCAGTTTTTTTCAAGTTTATTGATCAGAAAATCGATTTTTGAAGGAAAATATGAGTGATGAAGCTTATTTTTCAATTTAAACGTGTTTTAACGAAGTTATAAGCGATTTCAGTTTTTTCAAGTTTATTGATCAAAAAATCGATTTTTGAAGGAAAATATGAGTAATCACAGAATAAGCTTATTTTTCAATTTAAACGTGTTTTAACGAAGTTATAAGCGATTTTAGTTTTTTGAAGTTTATTGACCAAAAAATCGATTTTTGAAGGAAAATATGAGTGATCACAAATGAAGCTTATTTTTCAATTTAAACGTGTTTTAACGAAGTTATAAGCGATTTCAGTTTTTTCAAGTTTATTGATCAAAAAATCGATTTTAGAAGGAAAATATGAGTGATCACAAATGAAGCTTATTTTTCAATTTAAACGTGTTTTAACGAAGTTATAAGCGATTTTAGTTTTTTCAAGTTTTTTGACCAAAAAATCGATTTTTGAAGGAAAATATGAGTGATCACAGAATAAGCTTATTTTTCAATTTAAACGTGTTTTAACGAAGTTATAAGCGATTTTAGTTTTTTGAAGTTTATTGACCAAAAAATCGATTTTTGAAGGAAAATATGAGTGATCACAAATGAAGCTTATTTTTCAATTTAAACGTGTTTTAACGAAGTTATAAGCGATTTTAGTTTTTTCAAGTTTATTGATCAAAAAATCGATTTTTGAAGGAAAATATGAGTGATCCCAAATGAAGCTTATTTTTCAATTTAAATGTGTTTTAACGAAGTTATAAGCGATTTTAGTTTTTTCAAGTTTATTGACCAAAAAATCGATTTTTGAAGGAAAATATGAGTGATCACAAATGAAGCTTATTTTTCAATTTAAACGTGTTTTAACGAAGTTATAAGCGATTGTAGTTTTTTCAAGTTTTTTGACCAAAAAATCGATTTTTGAAGGAAAATATGAGTGATCACAGAATAAGCTTATTTTTCAATTTAAACGTGTTTTAACGAAGTTATAAGCGATTTTAGTTTTTTCAAGTTTATTGATCAGAAAATCGATTTTAGAAGGAAAATATGAGTGATCACAGAATAACCTTATTTTTCAATTTAAACGTGTTTTAACGAAGTTATAAGCGATTTTAGTTTTTTCAAGTTTATTGACCAAAAAATCGATTTTTGAAGGAAGATATGAGTGATCACAAATGAAGCTTATTTTTCAATTTAAACGTGTTTTAACGAAGTTATAAGCGATTTCAGTTTTTTCAAGTTTATTGATCAAAAAATCGATTTTAGAAGGAAAATATGAGTGATCACAAATGAAGCTTATTTTTCAATTTAAACGTGTTTTAACGAAGTTATAAGCGATTTTAGTTTTTTCAAGTTTTTTGACCAAAAAATCGATTTTTGAAGGAAAATATGAGTGATCACAGAATAAGCTTATTTTTCAATTTAAACGTGTTTTAACGAAGTTATAAGCGATTTTAGTTTTTTGAAGTTTATTGACCAAAAAATCGATTTTTGAAGGAAAATATGAGTGATCACAAATGAAGCTTATTTTTCAATTTAAACGTGTTTTAACGAAGTTATAAGCGATTTTAGTTTTTTGAAGTTTATTGACCAAAAAATCGATTTTTGAAGGAAAATATGAGTGATCACAAATGAAGCTTATTTTTCAATTTAAACGTGTTTTAACGAAGTTATAAGCGATTTTAGTTTTTTCAAGTTTATTGATCAAAAAATCGATTTTTGAAGGAAAATATGAGTGATCACAGAATAAGCTTATTTTTAATTTAAACGTGTTTTAACGAAGTTATAAGCGATTTTAGTTTTTTCAAGTTTATTGACCAAAAAATCGATTTTTGAAGGAAAATATGAGTAATCACAAATGAAGCTTATTTTTCAATTTAAACGTGTTTTAACGAAGTTATAAGCGATTTTAGTTTTTTCAAGTTTTTTGACCAAAAAATCGATTTTGAAGGAAAATATGAGTGATCACAGAATAAGCTTATTTTTCAATTTAAACGTGTTTTAACGAAGTTATAAGCGATTTTAGTTTTTTCAAGTTTATTGATCAGAAAATCGATTTTAGAAGGAAAATATGAGTGATCACAGAATAACCTTATTTTTCAATTTAAACGTGTTTTAACGAAGTTATAAGCGATTTTAGTTTTTTCAAGTTTATTGATCAGAAAATCGATTTTTGAAGGAAAATATGAGTGATCACAGAATAGGCTTATTTTTCAATTTAAACGTGTTTTAACGAAGTTATAAGCGATTTTAGTTTTTTCAAGTTTATTGATCAGAAAATCGATTTTTGAAGGAAAATATGAGTGATCACAGAATAAGCTTATTTTTCAATTTAAACGTGTTTTAACGAAGTTATAAGCGATTTAAGTTTTTTCAAGTTTATTGATCAGAAAATCGATTTTTGAAGGAAAATATGAGTGATCACAAATGAAGCTTATTTTTCAATTTAAACGTGTTTTAACGAAGTTATAAGCGATTTAAGTTTTTTTCAAGTTTTTTGATTAGAAAATCGATTTTTTAAGGAAAATATGAGTGATCACAAATGAAGCTTATTTTTCAATTTAAACGTGTTTTAACGAAGTTATAAGCGATTTTAGTTTTTTGAAGTTTATTGACCAAAAAATCGATTTTTGAAGGAAAATATGAGTGATCACAAATGAAGCTTATTTTTCAATTTAAACGTGTTTTAACGAAGTTATAAGCGATTTTAGTTTTTTGAAGTTTATTGACCAAAAAATCGATTTTTGAAGGAAAATATGAGTGATCACAAATGAAGCTTATTTTTCAATTTAAACGTGTTTTAACGAAGTTATAAGCGATTTTAGTTTTTTCAAGTTTATTGATCAGAAAATCGATTTTTGAAGGAAAATATGAGTGATCACAAATGAAGCTTATTTTTCAATTTAAACGTGTTTTAACGAAGTTATAAGCGATTTCAGTTTTTTCAAGTTTATTGATCAGAAAATCGATTTTTGAAGGAAAATATGAGTGATGAAGCTTATTTTTCAATTTAAACGTGTTTTAACGAAGTTATAAGCGATTTCAGTTTTTTCAAGTTTATTGATCAAAAAATCGATTTTTGAAGGAAAATATGAGTAATCACAGAATAAGCCTATTTTTCAATTTAAACGTGTTTTAACGAAGTTATAAGCGATTTTAGTTTTTTGAAGTTTATTACCAAAAAATCGATTTTTGAAGGAAAATATGAGTGATCACAAATGAAGCTTATTTTTCAATTTAAACGTGTTTTAACGAAGTTATAAGCGATTTCAGTTTTTTCAAGTTTATTGATCAAAAAATCGATTTTAGAAGGAAAATATGAGTGATCACAAATGAAGCTTATTTTTCAATTTAAACGTGTTTTAACGAAGTTATAAGCGATTTTAGTTTTTTCAAGTTTTTTGACCAAAAAATCGATTTTTGAAGGAAAATATGAGTGATCACAGAATAAGCTTATTTTTCAATTTAAACGTGTTTTAACGAAGTTATAAGCGATTTTAGTTTTTTGAAGTTTATTGACCAAAAAATCGATTTTTGAAGGAAAATATGAGTGATCACAAATGAAGCTTATTTTTCAATTTAAACGTGTTTTAACGAAGTTATAAGCGATTTTAGTTTTTCAAGTTTATTGATCAAAAAATCGATTTTTGAAGGAAAATATGAGTGATCCCAAATGAAGCTTATTTTTCAATTTAAATGTGTTTTAACGAAGTTATAAGCGATTTTAGTTTTTTCAAGTTTATTGACCAAAAAATCGATTTTTGAAGGAAAATATGAGTGATCACAAATGAAGCTTATTTTTCAATTTAAACGTGTTTTAACGAAGTTATAAGCGATTGTAGTTTTTTCAAGTTTTTTGACCAAAAAATCGATTTTTGAAGGAAAATATGAGTGATCACAGAATAAGCTTATTTTTCAATTTAAACGTGTTTTAACGAAGTTATAAGCGATTTTAGTTTTTTCAAGTTTATTGATCAGAAAATCGATTTTAGAAGAAAAATATGAGTGATCACAGAATAACCTTATTTTTCAATTTAAACGTGTTTTAACGAAGTTATAAGCGATTTTAGTTTTTTCAAGTTTATTGACCAAAAAATCGATTTTTGAAGGAAAATATGAGTGATCACAAATGAAGCTTATTTTTCAATTTAAACGTGTTTTAACGAACTTATAAGCGATTTTAGTTTTTTCAAGTTTATTGATCAAAAAATCGATTTTTGAAGGAAAATATGAGTGATCACAGAATAAGCTTATTTTTCAATTTAAACGTGTTTTAACGAAGTTATAAGCGATTTTAGTTTTTTTCAAGTTTATTGATCAGAAAATCGATTTTAGAAGAAAAATATGAGTGATCACAGAATAACCTTATTTTTCAATTTAAACGTGTTTTAACGAAGTTATAAGCGATTTTAGTTTTTTCAAGTTTATTGATCAAAAAATCGATTTTTGAAGGAAAATATGAGTGATCACAGAATAAGCTTATTTTTCAATTTAAACGTGTTTTAACGAAGTTATAAGCGATTTTAGTTTTTTGAAGTTTATTGACCAAAAAATCGATTTTTGAAGGAAAATATGAGTGATCACAAATGAAGCTTATTTTTCAATTTAAACGTGTTTTAACGAAGTTATAAGCGATTTTAGTTTTTTCAAGTTTATTGATCAAAAAATCGATTTTTGAAGGAAAATATGAGTGATCACAAATGAAGCTTATTTTTCAATTTAAACGTGTTTTAACGAACTTATAAGCGATTTTAGTTTTTTCAAGTTTATTGATCAAAAAATCGATTTTTGAAGGAAAATATGAGTGATCACAGAATAAGCTTATTTTTCAATTTAAACGTGTTTTAACGAAGTTATAAGCGATTTTAGTTTTTTGAAGTTTATTGACCAAAAAATCGATTTTTGAAGGAAAATATGAGTGATCACAAATGAAGCTTATTTTTCAATTTAAACGTGTTTTAACGAAGTTATAAGCGATTTTAGTTTTTTCAAGTTTTTTGACCAAAAAATCGATTTTTGAAGGAAAATATGAGTGATCCCAAATGAAGCTTATTTTTCAATTTAAACGTGTTTTAACGAAGTTATAAGCGATTTTAGTTTTTTCAAGTTTTTTGATCAGAAAATCGATTTTAGAAGGAAAATATGAGTGATCACAGAATAACCTTATTTTTCAATTTAAACGTGTTTTAACGAAGTTATAAGCGATTTTAGTTTTTTCAAGTTTATAGATCAGAAAATCGATTTTTGAAGGAAAATATGAGTGATCACAGAATAAGCTTATTTTTCAATTTAAACGTGTTTTAACGAAGCTATAAGCGATTTTAGTTTTTTCAAGTTTATTGATCAGAAAATCGATTTTAGAAGGAAAATATGAGTGATCACAGAATAGCCTTATTTTTCAATTTAAACGTGTTTTAACGAAGTTATAAGCGATTTTAGTTTTTTCAAGTTTATTGATCAGAAAATCGATTTTAGAAGGAAAATATGAGTGATCACAAATGAAGCTTATTTTTCAATTTAAACGTGTTTTAACGAAGTTATAAGCGATTTTAGTTTTTTCAAGTTTATAGATAAAAAAATCGATTTTTGAAGGAAAATATGAGTGATCACAGAATAAGCTTATTTTTCAATTTAAACGTGTTTTAACGAAGCTGTAAGCGATTTTAGTTTTTTCAAGTTTATTGATCAGAAAATCGACTTTTGAAGGAAAATATGAGTGATCACAGAATAAGCTTATTTTTCAATTTAAACGTGTTTTAACGAAGTTATAAGCGATTTTAGTTTTTTCAAGTTTATTGATCAGAAAATCGATTTTTGAAGGAAAATATGAGTGATCACAAATGAAGCTTATTTTTCAATTTAAACGTGTTTTAACGAAGTTATAAGCGATTTTAGTTTTTTCAAGTTTATTGATCAGAAAATCGATTTTTGAAGGAAAATATGAGTGATCACAGAATAAGCTTATTTTTCAATTTAAACGTGTTTTAACGAAGCTATAAGCGATTTTAGTTTTTTCAAGTTTATTGATCAGAAAATCGACTTTTGAAGGAAAATATGAGTGATCACAGAATAAGCTTATTTTTCAATTTAAACGTGTTTTAACGAAGCTATAAGCGATTTTAGTTTTTTCAAGTTTATTGATAAGAAAATCGATTTTTGAAGCAAAATATGAGTGATCACAGAATAAGCTTATTTTTCAATTTAAACGTGTTTTAACGAAGCTATAAGCGATTTTAGTTTTTTCAAGTTTATTGATCAGAAAATCGACTTTTGAAGGAAAATATGAGTGATCACAGAATAAGCTTATTTTTCAATTTAAACGTGTTTTAACGAAGCTATAAGCGATTTTAGTTTTTTCAAGTTTATTGATAAGAAAATCGATTTTTGAAGCAAAATATGAGTGATCACAGAATAAGCTTATTTTTCAATTTAAACGTGTTTTAACGAAGTTATAAGCGATTTTAGTTTTTTCAAGTTTATTGATCAGAAAATCGATTTTTGAAGGAAAATATGAGTGATCACAAATGAAGCTTATTTTTCAATTTAAACGTGTTATAAGCGATTTTAGTTTTTTCAAGTTTATTGATCAGAAAATCGATTTTTGAAGCAAAATATGAGTGATCACAGAATAAGCTTATTTTTCAATTTAAACGTGTTTTAACGAAGTTATAAGCGATTTTAGTTTTTTCAAGTTTATTGATCAGAAAATCGATTTTTGAAGGAAAATATGAGTGATCACAGAATTAGCTTATTTTTCAATTTAAACGTGTTTTAACGAAGTTTGTTGATCAGAAAATCGATTTTTGAAGGAAAATATGAGTGATCACAAATAAAGCTTATTTTTCAATTTAAACGTGTTTTAACGAAGTTATAAGCGATTTTAGTTTTTTCAAGTTTATTGACCAAAAAACCGATTTTTGAAGGAAAATATGAGTGATCACAGAATAAACTTATTTTTCAATTTAAACGTGTTTTAACGAAGTTATAAGCGATTTTAGTTTTTTGACCAAAAAAGCCGATGTTTGAAGGAAAATATGCGTGATCACAGAATAAGCTTATTTTTCAATTTAAACGTGTTTTAACGAAGTTATAAGCGATTTTAGTTTTTTCAAGTTTATTGATCAAAAAATCGATTTTTGAAGCAAAATATGAGTGATCACAGAATAAGCTTATTTTTCAATTTAAACGTGTTTTAACGAAGTTATAAGCGATTTTCCAGTCCAGTCTATAGACTGGACTATAGTCTTGACTACAGCCTAGTCTATAGACTGGACTATAGTCTTGACTACAGCTATAGTCTTAACTATAGTCTGGCCTGTAAACTGCACTATAGTCTTGACAACAGTCTAGTATATAGACTGGACTATAGTTTTGACTGCAGTCTGGCTTTTAGTCTTGACTACTGTCTATTCTATAGATTGGACTATTGTCTTAACTACAGTGCTACAAATTTCAATTATAAATTTCAAATATTCAAACATGTATATAATCCAAAAGTTGTCTCGAATTTAGATAAGCTTTTGTCTAAACCTTTATTATGCTATTTGCATTAAAAATTAACTTTCACACTTTCAATTTAGTAAAAAACCCTCTAAACTAAAACAAGTATATAGACAAATTTCCTAAAGTGACCTCCTACTTGTCACACAGTCAATGTGTTTGTTTTTATCGACCTTTTCAATTCGATTACAATCCTTTAAAACAACAAAGCAACAGGTGGTCTATTCCTTTTTTCCTTTGATTTCCTTTCACACCTTGTTTGTTTATTTGTTGCTGTTAGTTTTTGTAGAAATTTTTACCTTTTAATATTAAAGTTAAAAAAGTTTTTGGCCTGGCCAATAAACAACAGCAGCATACTTTATGTTGTAATTTGATTATAACACAACTACTACTATAACAAAATATACACTTTGCCTAACTATTACTTTACGTACTTATACTTGAACGTCATTGGCGTCATGAGTCTTAAACTAACAAATTTTTATTATTATTTTTATGTTGTACTCTCGTACGAGAGAGAGTTAAACAAACAAACATGGTACTATAATAAATTCTCGGCAGGACTTTTGCTTGTGTTTTATGTGGGGGTGGGTGTTGAATTTATGGGGTTTAAGAAGGTGATAAAATATTTGATGCAAATTAATATCATACTAAAGCGAAATGGGGGGAAAACATACAGAGGTGTTGGTAAATGATAGCTACATATGTTTTACATGTGTAAGAATCATATACCCTGCAGATCTAGGAGTATCAAGGTTAACATTTGCTATAGATTTTCATTCCTAGTAGTAACTTTTACTAGTTACTTTTCTCATATAAAGTTGTAGGCCCTCGATATATTCTGATTCACTTTTAAATTTTTTTCTTTCTTATTCAAAACGGCACTAGTTCCAAAACCTACTGGTTTATAGTCATATATGCTACTGTTCTAACGCAGTACTATTTTTTCTGTTCTAAACTTTCCAAAACTTTTTGCTAATTTAAAAACTTTTTTCAAAGGGTGTTTAAGTTATTGCTGCATTTGGTGGTGAAGTCTATATTTTGTGGGTTACGTGTTGAATTTGTAAAGAAAATTATTTTCTTTAAAGTAAAATTCTTTTGAAAAATTTTTAAAATTTCTGTGTTAAATTTATTAAAACAATTGAAAGAAAAATATTTTAGGTTTTTAATGCTAAAATGAAGATTTCAAAAGAATTTATAAAGTTTTTATATAATAAATAAATACATTTTACTAACAATTTAAACTTTTATAAAAAATGGGGAATTTTTTAAATTTAACTTTGATAACAGTGGAGCAAATTGATAGAAAATAAACAATTTTAAATGCTAATATTTTAAATTTGTGCTAAACTCTAGAATTGACTAATTAAAAAAGAGGTACAAAGTGGAATTGTCCGAAACTCCACCTTAACTATGAAGCAACATTAGAATAAAATTAATCTAAAGATAAAAATTAAAAATTTAGAATGAACTTTATTAAATTTTGTTTACCAAGGAACGAAATGGAATGCTTTGAAATATTGATTAAATAAGTAGAACAACAAATTGTACCAAATTTATTAAAATGTTAGAATTTTCTTAATTTCAGGAAATCAAACTAAAATTAAAAGTTTTGAACGAAATGGGATTTTGTGAAATATTTTAGTATGAAAAACAGAAAACTTGAAACAATATGAAATTACTTGAAACATCGTTTAAATAAATTTGAAATAAAAACAAATTAGAATAATTAACGTTAATGTAAAAATATCATAGGAGGAACAAAATGAAACATTAATGCTTTCTTTTTCTTATGAAAAATGTAAATATTTTTGGCATAAAAACTAAACAATTTCCGTTTTGAAAAGTGGAATGAACTGGAATTAGATGAAACATGGAACTAAATAATACATAAATGTAATTATTGAAAAAAAAATTAACTTAAATATAAATATTGTGAATATGGATTAATTAATAGCTTTTTTATAGAGGAACAGAATGGAATTTAGCGAAACATTAGTTAGTTAGTTAGTTAGTTAGGTAGTTAGTTAGTTAGTTGGTTAGTTAGTTAGTTAGTTAGTTAAGTAGTTAATTAGTTAGTTAGTTAGTTAGTTAGTAGTAGTAGTTAGTTAGTTAGTTAGTTAGTTTAGTTAGTTAGTTAGTTAGTTAGTTAGTTAGTTAGTTAGTTAGTTAGTTAGTTAGTTAGTTAGTTAGTTAGTTAGTTAGTTAGTTAGTTAGTAGTTAGTAGTTAGTTAGTTAGTTAGTTAGTTAGTTAGTTAGTTAGTTAGTTAGTTAGTTAGTTAGTTAGTTAGTTAGTTAGTAGTTAGTAGTTAGTAGTTAGTTAGTAGTTAGTTAGTTAGTTAGTAGTTAGTTAGTTAGTTAGTTAGTTAGTTAGTTAGTTAGTTAGTTAGTTAGTTAGTTAGTTAGTTAGTTAGTTAGTTAGTTAGTAGTTAGTTAGTTAGTAGTTAGTTAGTTAGTTAGTTAGTTAGTAGTTAGTTAGTTAGTTAGTTAGTTAGTTAGTTAGTTAGTTAGTTAGTTAGTTAGTTAGTTAGTTAGTTAGTTAGTTAGTTAGTTAGTTAGTTAGTTAGTTAGTTAGTTAGTTAGTTAGTTAGTTAGTTAGTTAGTTAGTTAGTTAGTTAGTTAGTTAGTTAGTTAGTTAGTTAGTAGTTAGTTAGTAGTTAGTTAGTTAGTTAGTTAGTTAGTTAGTTAGTTAGTTAGTTAGTTAGTTAGTTAGTTAGTTAGTTAGTTAGTTAGTTAGTAGTTAGTTAGTTAGTAGTTAGTTAGTTAGTTAGTAGTTAGTTAGTTAGTTAGTTAGTTAGTTAGTTAGTTAGTTAGTTAGTTAGTTAGTTAGTTAGTTAGTTAGTTAGTTAGTTAGTAGTTAGTTAGTTAGTTAGTTAGTTAGTTAGTTAGTTAGTTAGTTAGTTAGTTAGTTAGTAGTTAGTTAGTTAGTTAGTTAGTAGTTAGTTAGTTAGTTAGTTAGTTAGTTAGTTAGTTAGTTAGTTAGTTAGTTAGTTAGTTAGTTAGTTAGTTAGTTAGTTAGTTAGTTAGTTAGTTAGTTAGTTAGTTAGTTAGTTAGTTAGTTAGTTAGTTAGTTAGTTAGTTAGTTAGTTAGTTAGTTAGTAGTTAGTTAGTTAGTTAGTTAGTTAGTTAGTTAGTTAGTTAGTTAGTTAGTTAGTTAGTTAGTTAGTTAGTTAGTTAGTAGTTAGTTAGTTAGTTAGTTAGTTAGTTAGTAGTTAGTTAGTTAGTTAGTTAGTTAGTTAGTTAGTTAGTTAGTTACTTTAAAAGGAGGTTTTATATACATTAAATCCAAAGAAGTACATCTAGGCCTCTTTCGGACCTGTTGTTAGCCCCATAACCCGATCCTCAGGTCGGAATCTAACCGTTAACCTACTGGTGGAATTTTAAAACATTACAACAACTGACTCCTCTTTTTTATTTCGAAAGTTTACTTACCTCCATTACGTCATTCCATTCTTTATAAAAAAAACATTTTATGAAAATTGTTTCTTTTTTCTCTTTCTTTATTTTAAATATATATAATTTTTTTAATTTCATTCTTTTTTTAAATTTTACATGGGTTTAGCTTTTTTATTATTATTTTTCTTTTCAATTTCAAAATTTTATTTAAAAACAGTTTTATTATTATTTTATTTTAATAGTTTCTTTTAACTTATTTTCTTTAAATAATTTTTTAGGTTTTTTGTTTCTTTTAAATAAATTCTATTTAGTGTTTTTTCTTGTCAATAACAACTATAGTTAAATTAGTTTCCTCCTTTTTTATTCTGTAATTTGTGTTTAATTTTTCTTTTATTTTTGTTTTGTTAAGTTTTAACTATTAATTTACATTTAAACATGAATTTTACATTACATTGAATTACAGTAGTTTTTTTGTAGTTGTTGTTGTTTCTAGTATGGTTTTTGTGTTATTTTTAAGCATTTTGCACTTTTGTTGTGTTGTCCTTTTTGAGTGTTTAATGCTTTTAGGATTTTACAATTGTGTATTGTTGCATTTTAAAAATGTAAATTTTTCTCCTCTCTCTCTCTCTCTTTAGTTTTTTTCTATTGTTATATATATTTTTTTGTTAACAAACACTTGTAAATGAAATTAAAAAAAAATATAACCCAAGCAAACTGTTTAAAATTTATTTCTATACAAATTTTTTTTGTAACATGTTCCAATGAAAAAAGAAAAAACAAACTGTACAATTTAAATCCTTCTGTAACATGAGTGCAATAATTTACAGTTAAATGTGGTAACGAGCAAATCCCTACTCTGGTCAATGTCCATTTTAAAATATAACTTTCATTTTCAGTCTATAAGCTTCAAAAGCTGTAAATTGTTTTGAGACTTGTTGTAAGAAATGTGTTTTTAAAAAAATGGACACTGTCTGAGTCTGTAATTGGCTTATTTAGTTTGGTCGAGATTTTCTAGATTTTGTTAAATTTTCCTTTTTTTAAATCAATAATTTAAATTGTGTTGTTTTTCAGCAAAGGACGTTTGTTGGGGAAGTATTCTTAGCTTAAGATTTCAATTGTGATTTATATTCAATAAAGACAGGATTTGGTTTAATTTACAGATTTCTTTATACTATTTCGCACCTGTCAAAATAACAGTTGTTTTTAGTGTTTGGGTTTCTATTTTATTTACATTTCAAATCGTGCGATTTATAATTCCCTTAGACTTTTATCTTTGGGGCTCGTTTAAAGATAAAGTCATTGGTATTAATTTAGCAGCAATGAAAAAGCTTAAAGGCAATGTCGCAACTGTTATTAGCGAGATATTGATAAAGTTTTCTTAAAAAATAAACTTAAATATATAAAATTTCATATGAGGAACGAAATGGAATTTTGTGAAACACCAAAGACAATGTTTTTCCTATAAAAGACTCAAAAATTGTCCTACAAAATTTATATTTGCTTAATAAATCTGAAGAGAAACAAAATGGACTTGCATGAAACATCGTCTAAGTAAATCAGTAATAGAAAAAAGTTTTGTTATACATACTCTAATATACAAAAATTTGAAACATAAGGAAAATATTTTTCGTATGAAAAACTCCAGTACGAGTAAATTTACATTTAAAGAAGTGAAACGATAAAAATTGGTTATATGGAACGAAATGGAATTTTGTGAAACATAAAGAAAATGTTTTTCGAAAACTTAAAAATTTTCCTACAAAACTTGAGAAAACTAGCCTAAATTAACATTTAAAAAAGTGGAACGAAATGGAATTACCTGAAATATGGAATTAAACAATACAAAAAAGTCAAAATTTAAGAGATTTTGTCTTAAATATAAACATTTTTTATGTGGAATGAAATGGAATTTTATGAATTTTTTAAAAATGTTCGTACAAAACTGGAAACAAACGAAATAAATAAAAAAACAAGAATTTGCATTTAACAAAGTGGAACAAAATGAAATTGACTGAAACAGTAACTAACTTAAAAAAAATTAAATAAAAAAGTTCAAAATAGTTAAAAATTAAACTAAATTTAATGTTTAAACAAAGGGAGCGAAATGGAATTATATGAAACATTATAAAAACTGGCTTGTTTACAAATAAAAGTGTTAGAAATTCCATTCACTTCATGTCATTAACAGTTTTTGCAAAGAGAAACAAAATGGAATTTAATGAAACATTAAATATTAATTTAACTAACGAAAAGTGGGACTTAATGGAGTTCAATGGAACTTCGAGTAAAATTGTTAAAAGTTAATTAGAATAACTAAAATTAACCAAATACAGTTAAAAATTCCCAAAAAAATTAATATTTAAACAAAGGGAACGAAATGGAATTAAATGAAACACTATGAAAACTGACTCCTTTACAAACAAAAGTGTTAAAAACTCTATTTACTTAATGTTATTAACAGTTTTTGCATAGAGGAACAAAATGGAATTTAATGAAACATTAAGAAAAATTGTAAAAAAGTTCTTAACAGTTTTTGCATAGAGGAACAAAATGGAATTTTATGAACGCCGTTAAAAATTAAAGTAATTTTAATGTTTAAACAAAAGGAACTAACTGGAAGTTTATGAAACATTATGAAAAATTACTTGTTTATATGCTTTTGTAAAGAGGATCGAAATGGAATTTAATGGAACATCAAGTAAAAGTGTTGAAAATTAATTCATGTAAATAAAATTAACCAAATACAGTTAAAAATTCAAAGAGAATACTTTTTAAGCAAAAAGGGAACGAAATGGAATTATATGAAACATTATAAAAACTTACTCGGTTACAAATAAAAGTGTTGGAAATTCCATTTACTTCATGTAATTAACAGTTTTTGTATAGAGGAACAATATGGAATTGGAATTAAACATTAAGTAAAATTGCAGCAAAATAGTTTAAAAAGATGAAAATGGAATAAAGTTAAAAATCAAGTATATTTAATGTTTAAACAAAAGGAACTAACTGGAAATTTATGAAACATTATGAAAAATTACTTGTTTATGTGTTATTACTAGCTTTTGTAAAGAGGAACGAAATGGAATTTAATGGAACATCAAGTAAAAGTGTTGAAAATTAATTCATGTAAATAAAATTAACCAAATACAGTTAAAAATTCAAAGAAAATACTTTTTAAACAAAAGGGAACGAAATGGAATTATATGAAACACTACGAAAACTGACTCCTTTACTAATAAAAGTGTTATAAACTCCATTTACTTGATGTTATTAACAGTTTTGCATAGAGGAACAATATGGAATTGAAATGAAACATTAAATATAATATGTAATAAAAAAAGTTATTAATAATTTTAGCATAGAGGAACAAAATGGAATTTTATGAATGCTGTTAAACATTAAAGTAAATTTAATGTTAAAAAAAAGGAACGAACTGGAAATATATGAAACATGAAAAGTTACTTGTTTACATGTTGTTAATAGCACTTTTGCAAAGAGGAACGAAATGGAATTTATGGAATGGAACATCAAGTAAAATTGTTAAAAATTAATTCAAGTAAATATAATTAACCAAATATAGTTTAAAATTTTAAAAAATTAATATTTAAACAAAGGGAACGAAATGGAATTGTATGAAATATTATGAAAACTGTCTCCGTTACAAATAAAAGTGCTAAAAACTTAATTTATTGCATCTTATAAATAGTTTTTGCATAGAGAAACAATATGGAATTGGAATGAAACATTAAGTAAAATTGCAGCAAAATAGTTTAACAAAATTAAAATGGAATATAGTTATCAAATCAAAGTAAATTTAATGTTTATACAAAAGGAACGAACTGGAAATATATGAAACATTATGAAAAATGACTTGTTTACATGTTATTAGTAGCTTTTGCAAAGAGGAACGAAATGGAATTTAATGGAACATCAAGTAAAATTGTTAAAAATTAAAACATACTTCTTTAAAAATAAAAGTGTTATAAACTCCATTTACTTGATGTTATTAACAGTTTTTGCATAGAGGAACAATATGGAATTTAAAGAAATATGTAGTTTAAAAAGATAAAAATGGAATATAGTTAAAAATCAAAATAAATTTAATGTTTAAACGAAAGGAACAAACTGGAAATATATGAAACATTATGAAAAATTAGTTGTTTACATGTTATTACTAGCTTTTGCAAAGAGGAACGAAATGGAATTTAATGGATCATCAAGTAAAATTGTTCAAAATTAACTCCTTTACAAATTAAAAAGCTAAAAACATCATTTATTTCAAGTTATTAACAGTTTTTGCATATGGGAACGAAATGGAATTTAATGAAACATTAAATAAAATTGCTAAAAAAATGGTAAAACAAGCTAAACTTAAGCAAATATAGTTAAAAGAAAAATAAATTCAATAGGAACGAAATGGAATTATATGAAACATTAGGAAAAATTACTCTATTACTAATAAAAGCTTTAGAAACTCCATTTAGTTTTGTTTTTCTTTTAAATTCATTAAAATACTCACACAAAGTTTCTAAAACTTTCATTCCAACTTTACGAGGAAAACTTGACTAAACATTTTGTATAAATTAAAATTTCTTTGAAAAACTTTTTTAAACTTTAATAATTCCAAAAATATTTTTTTCTTTTCATTTTAAAAACCAATTTAATTACAATAAAATTCGTTGTAAATTTAAAGTTTCTTTAAATAAATATTTATAAGTAACTTTACAATTTCCTTTTAAGTTATTAAATATTGAAAGAGTAAATCTGTTTTCTTAATCCCTGTTAGAATACTTCCTCTGCAAACACTTGCTCTGTTGTTTTACTATTAAAATTTATACAATTATTTTTATATTTTGTTTTTAAATTAAAAACTTAATAACTAAATACAATTTGTTTTTTTTTTTTTTTTTTGTTCAAAAATAACCAGACTCCAATCAATATTTAAATCCTTAATTTAATTTATTTATATTTATTTACAATACAAAAAATATGTAACTAGTTTTATTAAAAATCTATTTATTTGTTAATTTATATTTCTAAAATTTTAAATTTATTTATTTTTGTTTTATTATTAAGATTTTTTCCTCATTTTTTTAACACAATTTGCCACCAAACACCATTTTATCACAATACAATTTAAAATTGTTTATTGTGGGTTAAATGGCTGGTCAAATATAATTATTATTTCATACTTAATTAAGTTTGTTGGTTTTTTTGTTTTTTTTTTATAAATTTTATAATTAAATTTTACTCTGTAAATATATTTATTATAACTACAATTTGTAAATTGTTTAAAAATTAGGCCAAATTCTAGGAAAAAAAGTGTTAAATTAAAAATAACGTTTTTTTTTATATTTTTTAAATTCATAACAATTCTTAATGAAAACCTGTCTTATATAATTTATTTTACTATTTTACAAATATTTTTTTTTAATTTTTAGGAATATATTTCTTCATTCGTTTTTGTTCTCTTTTGCAATTTAATTGTTGGCTTAATTTTCGTTTTGTGGTCGGGTTTTTAGGAAACCTTTGAAAATTGTATTTTAATTTAAAGTCTGTGGTCTTTTAACACCCTCTGCCGCCATACAAGCCAACACACACACACACTCACAACACAATCAATCCACATCCTTGTGGAAATTGTTGGATTTGGTTGGCGGTGTTGGCTGGTGTTTTTTTTATTGGTTTCCTTTTTTCCTCGTTCATGAGGCTACAATTAAAAGTCGTCGTGATGGTGATCATTGTCTGGGTAGAGATGGTTTTAGTAGTTCGTAGCTGTGGCGTTGCTAACACTTGAGTCTCTTTTTTCCATTGAATTACTGCAAATAAGTGTAAAAAAGAAAATTTAATTAAATTATTTATGAAACATGTATTCCTCGGGGGCTACAGTGGCTGGAGAAAAGAACGGGAAAATTAACTAAGCTATAGCCAGGGCTATAGACTGGACTATAGATAAGACTGTAGTCAAGATTATAGACTGGATTATAACCAGGACTACGGCCAAGTCTATGATCCAGACTATAGCTAACAAACTAAAGCACAGAATATAATCTGGATTATGGACTAGTCTAAAGTCCAGACTATGGACTAGTCTATTTATAGACAGACTATTTTTTGGTTAGGACTATAGAATAGACTTTAGTTTGGACAATAGAATATACTCTAGACTAGAATGTAATCTGGACTATAGACTAGACTATAGTCTGAATTTACACTAGACTGCAGTCTAGAGAATAGACTAGACTGTAGTCTGCACTGTAGTCTGGACTATAAACTAGACTACAGTTTGGTCTATAGGCTAGACTATAGTCGGGACAATAGTTTGGACTGTAGACTAGACTATTGTTTGGACTAAATAATAGAAAATAGTCTGGACTATATACTAGACAATAGACTAGACTATAGTCTGGACTATAGACTAGACTATAGTCTGGATTATAGACAAGACCATAGTCTGGACTGTAGGTAAAATTATAATCTGGACTGTAGCCTAGACTATTGTCTGACTATATACTAGACTATAGAAGGGACTATAGACTAGACTAGACTTCAGTCGGGACTATAGACTAGACTTTAGTCGGGACTATAGACTATACTATAGTCGGGACTATAGACAAGACCATAGTCTGGACTGTAGACTAGACCATAGTCTGGACTATAGGTAAAATTATAATCTGGACTGTAGCCTAGACTATTGTTTGACTATATACTAGACTATAGTAGGGACTATAGACTAGACTAGACTAGACTTCAGTCGGGACTATAGACTAGACTTTACTCTAGTATAGACTATACTATAGTCGGGACTATAGACTATACTATAGTCGGGACTATAGACTATACCATAGTCGGGACTATAGACTATACTATAGTCGGGACTGTAGACTATACTATAGTCGGGACTATAGACTAGACTATAGTCGGGACTATAGACTAGACTATAGTCGGGACTATAGTCGGGACTATAGACTAGACTATAGTCGGGACTATAGACTAGACTATAGTCGGGACTATAGACTAGACTATAGTCGGGACTATAGACTAGACTATAGTCGGGACTATAGACTATAGGGAACTAGACTAGACTATAGTCGGGACTATAGACTAGACTATAGTCGGGACTATAGACTAGACTATAGTCGGGACTATAGACTAGACTATAGTCGGGACTATAGACTAGACTATAGTCGGGACTATAGACTAGACTATAGTCGGGACTATAGACTAGACTATAGTCGGGACTATAGACTAGACTATAGTCGGGACTATAGACTAGACTATAGTCGGGACTATAGACTAGACTATAGTCGGGACTATAGACTAGACTATAGTCGGGACTATAGACTAGACTATAGTCGGGACTATAGACTAGACTATAGTCGGGACTATAGACTAGACTATAGTCGGGACTATAGACTAGACTATAGTCGGGACTATAGACTAGACTATAGTCGGGACTATAGACTAGACTATAGTCGGGACTAGACTAGACTATAGTCGGGACTATAGACTAGACTATAGTCGGGACTATAGACTAGACTATAGTCGGGACTATAGACTAGACTATAGTCGGGACTATAGACTAGACTATAGTCGGGACTATAGACTAGACTATAGTCGGGACTATAGACTAGACTATAGTCGGGACTATAGACTAGACTATAGTCGGGAATATACTTTAACTTTTAGCCGGCACTGTAAATAAGCTTTTAAATTATTACAACATATCTAACATTGTTACAGTGGCGGTTGTTCGAAAAATATGTTGTGTTGTCATGTTCATGTTGTAGTACAAACACACCTTTTCCGTTACGTTTTTATTGTTTCCTTCTATGACCTGTTTGTCTAATGTACAATTGCAATCTGTTTTAAAAACGTCCTCGTTGTAGTCCTTGTTTTCATAGTCCTTGTCTACACCGTCATCGTCCTATATAGTTGTCAATGCTGCAGCCGCTGTTGTTGTTGTTAATGTTGTAGTTATGGTTGCTATTGCTGCTAGAATATTGTAGTTGTTGAGTGTTTATCTACAGCATATCAATGTTTGAAGTGCCATTTCCGGTTGCCGTGCGCGTTGTTTTAGTAACTTGTTGATTTGTTATAATGGGTGGAGGACTACCGCACCAGACAATCTTTAATATAGAAAAATAAAGAGAGAAGAGAGCCCGAATGAGGGCGTTAGTAGATGTAATTAAATTAACAGCAAACAAAAAGTATGTAATTAAATTAATTGCAAATTGTCAACCTCTTTCCTTTTTTTGTTGTTAGAGTCATTTACAATATGTTTAATACTAAATAGTTGTAACTTGTGTACTTGGGAATTATTACAAAAAAAAATACTTACCTTTCTAAATGCCTTGCGAAAGTTGTCGGATAAAAAGGCATATAAAATGGGATTTATGCAGGAGTTGGTGTAGGCCAAGACATGGGAAATAATTTGTATAATAACCGTTACATGAGAACTGCCATACAAATTAAAAGCTTTCAATACCAAGATGACCTAATTTTGTTTGAATTATCCAGACGTTTGTTTTAGTTAAAGCCACATGAAATTATTAAAGAAATATAAAACAAATTTAGTAAGTTTTTTTTTTTTTGCAAAAATCTGAAAAAGGTTTTTTTAATATGTTTGTGTTTTTTTAACCAAATGTTATTTGGTATTTTGAGTGTTGGTTTTCAAGGTCGTTTTCCTTAGAAAAAAATGTTGTTACTTTAAATAATACACATTTCATGTTATTTTTTAATTTATTGACATCCTTTGACAGTTGTAAAAGATATAACCAAAAAAATTTTTCCTTTTTTTGGTTGACTTTTTTAGGTGATTTCTCTTTTTAGTTTAACATTAAACAAATCCTATTAAGTTTCCAGAATTTTGTTCAAATAGAAGAAAAAAATATAGTTAAAGTCATTTAATACTCTTAGTATAGAAATGATTTTTAGAGACATATTTTATTTTTACTTTTTTTTTCCATCTAGATAAGACGAGGGTCCTGTGGGAAATTTGGTTAAATGAAATGGAAAACATAGTAGAAAACTAAATACGCAAATAATTAAGGCTGGTTTTATTAAAGGTAATCTGCATATTAAGGTTTGTTTTGTTGTTGTTGTTATTGTGAAGATCCTGTGGGAAATTTGTTTAAATGAAAGGAGTAAAAACAAATAAAAAAAGTTTTCTTGGGTGGGGTAAAGTTCTCTTTATAGTTAAAGTTGTAAAATAAAACTTAGTGATAATTATGTTAACATCATTTCACTTTTTTTAGGAAAAATGCTTTTTGGAGATTAACATTTTTTTAAGAAAAAAGCCTTTTTAAATTTCTCAGAGAAAAGCTTTGATTGGTGAAGGTTATTTTTGAAAAAAGCTTTTATTTAGTAAAACTGTGTTTCGATAATAAAAGCTCTTTCAGTCGAAAAAACTTTTTGTAGTGAAATAATTTTTTTATGTTTTTTTATTAAAAATTATTTTTTTTAGTGAAACAATTTTGTTAAGATTTAGTGTCAAAAAGCTTTTCTATGAAAAAAGTTAATTTTTGGGCTTGAAAATGCAACATATTTTTTTGAAAAAAAAAAAAATTTATTGAAAATACATATGATGAAGATTTCTTATTTTTAGAGGAAGTCGTATTTGAATGAGAAGAGCTTTTTAGTAGAAAAAAAAAAAGTTTTTCTTGTAAAGAATCCTATTTTGAATTTATATTGAAAATAGGATTTTTATTAGCCTTTGAAAAAATTTTTTCTAAAACCGTTTTTTTTTTAAAAAGCTTTTTAGATGAGAAAGCTTTTTCAGTATAATTAAAAAAAGTTTATTTTAGGAGAAGTGGTATTTGAATGAAAAAAGTTTTTTATTTTCTATTATACTTTAAAGATACAGTGAGATTTGTAAACAACTTTATTTCGTTAAAAAGCTTTTAGGCTGAGATAGTTTTTTTTTAGTAAAATACCCTTCTTTGAGTGAAAATATAATATTTTTATGAAAAAAGCTTATTCTTTTTTTACATATTTAGCAAAATAAGAACTTTTTAGTAAAAGCTTTTTTTGAAAACCAAAAGTTTATTTGTGTGAAAATGCGCTATTTGTAATGAAATACTTCATTTTTGGATAAAAAGCTTTTTTATATGAAATCTGTTTCCATTTAGAAGCTTGAACAAATACTTTTATGAAAAAAGCTTTTTGGTAGAAAAACTTTTTTTGGAGTGAAAAAAAACTTATTTTCCATTTTATTGAAAAGAGCTTTTTTGAGATGCAGTGAACTTTTTTGGCGCTTTTTGTAATGAAATACTTAATTTTTGGATAAAGAGCTTTTTTATTCAATTTTTTTACCCTTTTAAAAGCTTGAAAAAGTTTTGAATGAAAAAAGCTTTTTACTAGATGTAATGTAATGAAATACTTAATTTTTGGATAAAAAGCTTTTTTAGTAAAATTTTTTTCCATTTAAAAGCTTGAAAAAATATTTGAATGAAAAAAGTTTTTTAGTAAAAAAACTTTCTTCGAGCGAAAAAAGCTTTTATTCAATTTATATCTAAAATATATAAAAGAGCTTTTTTGAGGTGCAGTGAACTTTTATAAAAAATCTTTCTGTTTAAAAGCTTTTTGTTTGAGAAAGTTTTTTTTATATCCTTATTTCGATAAAAAAATTATTTTCATGAAAAAAGCTTTTTTCATGAAAACGCTTGTTAAATAACAAAAAAGCTTTTGTGGAGACTAAAAGCATCTCACTAAAAAAAGTTTTTTTTTGTTTTGTGAAAAAAGTTTTTTTTTGAAGACTAAAAGCATGTTTGGATGGAAAACAATTTTATTTTTGTATTAAAAAAGCTTTTTTAGTAAAAAGTGTTTGTTTTTTCGATGAAAGGGTTATTTTCAATTTATTTTGTATTTATGTTTTTTTTTTTTTTTTTTTTTTTGTAAAAAGGTGTTATTATTTATATGAAAAAAAAACTATTTTATTACAAAAAACTTTATGGTGCTTCAATTTTTATTAAAAATGTCTAGATTTCAATGTTTGGATTCATAAGTTCTCTTTTAGAAAAAGTGTTTTTGGGAAGAAAAGAGTATATCGTCTGAAAAGAAGCTTTTTGTAATAAAAATGCTTTTTTTTCGGAAAAAAGCTTCTTGTATTAAAAATATCTTTTAGCAAAAAAAAACTTTTCTGGTTAAAAATATTACATCAAAAAAGCTTTTGAAAAAGTAATAAAACTTTGTTTGTACATAAAAGCTTCCTCAATAACTAGCTGGATTCTATGGAGAAAAAAGATTTACCTAAAAAGCTTTTCTCTTTAAGGTCCCACTTCCGACCTCACGACATGATTCTGTTTTTAAGTTTCGGGTCTTATTAAAGAAATCCAAATAGCACCATGATTTTTTATTACTCTAATTTCCAATAACAACCATACAATTGCTTTAAATTTTCTCTTCAACCCCTCGTTAATTGTGGCCCAAAAAAAAAAAAAAAAAAAAATAAGAAAACCTTCAATATCTTGTAGCCTCTTTGTGTAATACCTAGTAATCTCTTCATTAAAATTTATTTTCTTCGTTTTTTTTTTTGTTCTGTGACACATTCTGGTCATATTTCTTTCACAGCCACATCTAGCTGTTAGTTACACATTTTGTGATTTTCTTGGAGACATTTTTTTTCTAAGTGAAATAAATTGGAAAAAAGGTGTGACGTTGTTTTGAATTTGAAATGAATTAATCCTAAGAAAATCCTTGTAACAGTTTAAGGGAAAAATCTAAAAAAGGAGTTGAGAGGAAAATGTAATTTGTTCTCAACAAGTCTTATTGAAAACTTAAAGTCTTTTGTAACAAAAAGGTTTAAACTCACTAAAGTGTTATCCTAGAAGCTGTAAAATCTATGTAATTTGTCTCTTTAGTGGTTTAAAGAATTTCGTTTTTTAGTTTTTTTTTTTTATAATAAGTGGATATTGTTGCAATTTATTATAACGATTTTTATTATATTAAATTTTAATGGTAGACTAATATGATTGATAGATGAAATTGAGTACTTGTCTATTTTTATATATATTTTTTTCTTTTTGCTAAGGTTGTAAATGGTAGTGAGTGGGTGGTGATTTACGTAGTTCGATTGTTATTTATAGTAATACATGAAAATGAAACCGTTTTTATTATATTCGATATTAGATTTCATATATATTTTTTTTAATTCAAATAATTTAAAAAAAATTATTTTCTAAATAATTATGTATCTAAAGAAGATTTCTAATAAATTTTCTCTCTTTAATGAAAAGTTTTGTTTAATTCTATAAAGAAAATATTCCATAAATACCATAACTTTAAACGAAATTGTTAATGAAATTTCCTTTCAAAATTTCCATTCCTGACAGTGGCAAAGAAAGTGCTCCAAAGTTTCAATGTCTTCTCTATATGCGAACGTCCAATTTTGTATAGCTGTGCCCGTAATCCTATGTGTCCACTCAGAATACGTACCATCATACTAACCAAAGAGTTGCTCATTTTGAGCAGATTTTTTGTTTAGCCCTCATTAGGGTCACTCGATAGGATCTTTGTAGTTCTACCCACCGTTTCATTTTTCTGAGAGGCCTTATGGGATTCTCTCTCATATTTTTAATGCCGCCTTCGTTCCGTCGAATGATTTCGAATGATTCGTCAGGTTAACTACCTCGAGTTCTCTTCCCTTTAACGCTAATAAATTCACCCCTAGTGGCCTGGTAACAACTAGCAGTAAACCCTAACACGGAGATAGTATTCAGTTAAAGCTTTTTTACAATCCAATACGGTCTTAAATTTAACTTTATACCGCCCTAATTGCCTTCTGACTGTCGGTAAATCCCCCAATTTAGAGCTATTCTTGTAGCAACGGGTTCCAATAAGTATTTGCTCTACTTGACCAAGAGATTCTATTTGGGATCAGTGTTTAAAGTTTCTATTCTGTAGTATCCGTATAGCCTTCCAATTAGGGATGCCAATCGGGACTGGTTTTTAGAAATCCCGGGATTCGGGATTTTTAAATAAATCCCGGAATCCCGATATCGGGATCCCGGGATTTTCGGGATTTCTAAATCCCGAAAAATATAAAAAAAATTCAAAAAATCTTAATAATTTACCGACAAAAATAAAATGTTTTATTTCATATTGCAATATGAATACTCTTAGTAGGTGTTTACTTTCCAATAAGCATTTTGTGAAAAGAAAAACAAATTAATTCAAAGTACATACTTAGAATAAAAATCTTTCCATCCCAGGCACTGAATAGTAGAATAAAAACCTGAAATAATACCCATGATATCCAAATTTACAATGGTTTCCAAATAATATTTAAATAGTATGTGTAATGGGGATCCATACGAGGCTACATAGAGCACCTGTACTGCACCTATATCTCCTCCACCTTATATCCCGTGTTCACTAACCAAGGGAATTATCTTCTCGCCATCTTATTGACAGGTTGACTTCCATTATAGATATCCGATAGTATCAATGCCTATTTATTGCCCTTTTTATACCCTTAGTAGGGATGGTATATTGGGTTTCTCCGGAGTAGTGCTTTTGTTTTATACTGTCCTAAAATACGCTGATGAAATTTGAAATGATCGGGCTTTTGATCCGAGCCCCCATACAAAACACAGCTTTAAAAAAGAATTAGTGTCCACAATTCGCTTAAAAAGAGAACGCAATGAAATTCAGCATAAAACATTTTATGTAACCGTAAATTCGCCCTCCAAATTTTATGAGGATCGACTCATATGATGGCGTCCTTCCCCCAAGCATATTTCAGAAAAATAGTTTTTTAACAATAAAGTGCTAGGATATATCGTAGGCGAGGTATACTTTTATTATGAAAACTAAATTACATTTTACTCTCATAACTGGTGTATGGGGTTATATGGTCGGCCTCGCCCGCCTATAATTTCGTACTTGTTATTTTTATATATCCGATAGTATCTATGCCTATTTAGTATAGCAATGAAATTTGATATTCGTAAATCCCTGACGAGCCAAAATCTCTCTGCCAAGTTTTATGTGTTTCGGTTCATAATTGACCCTACCCCTACATAAGGTCCCATCCAGATAAATACTTTAACGCTCATTACTGGCTTACAAGTACGAGTGTAGAGATGAAATTTGAGATAAGTAAGTTTCTTACTCGCCAAAAGCTAAGAAACTTTTATAGGAACGTAAATCTTCCTACCGGAAAGTGTATGAACCAAAATTGGTCTAAAAAATTATGAAAAATTTTATAAAAACGGTCAATGATTCACCCTACCTCTCATATAAGGTCCTATCAGTAAATTTGATGAGTAATATCACCCTGATGTTTATAGAAAAGCATATTCGGCATAGCCGAATATAGCACTCTTACTTTTTTTTGATATTTCAGCTTGTAAGTTAGTAGAGTCATCTTAAGTCCAAAAACTTTTTAAATTCTCTTATTTAGTACTTTATAATGTATAAAATAGCGGAAAAATACTTAAAAATTCGGGATTTTAAAATCCCGAAATTTCCCGGGATTTCATTTTTTAAAATCCCGGTTTTCGGTACTTTCAAATCCCGTTAGTTAGTTAGTTAGTTAGTTAGTTAGTAGTTAGTTAGTAGTAGTTAGTTAGTTAGTTAG